>NC_070581.1:31859421-31909421 GCF_027409825.1 Scomber japonicus | reverse complement strand
TCTCTTTGAGCCACGCTGTATGAATCCAAGGTTGCTGCATAACTCAAACCCTGGCTTTACTTATATCGCTCTTTTTTATAGTTTATAACCACTCAGAGCACTTTTACACTACATGTCACATTCACTCATTCACACACTGCTTATCAGGAAGAGACTAACCATTCACACACTGTTGGCGCAGTCATTGGGATTCATTCAGGGTTAAGTATCAGTCTGTGGATTGAGGAGCCAGGACGAGCTGCTCTTCCTCCTGAGCTACAACCGCCCCGATCTCCTGCTAGTTAGAGATTGAATTTTAACTGTACGACAGTTTGAGCCGAACCTAAGAACGCCTCGTTAACGTGGAGACCGTTCATTAGAAAACTGATCCTGTTCTCGTCATCCTTGTCATCTTCAACATCAGTCAAGTTTTTATTGCAGGTGTTTCTAAACCTGCAAATCTGTCTGAGCCCCAAAGTCACCAAAGTCTGAACCCTTACATGCTGTTCCTATTCAGGCTTTTCTCAACATCCCCTCATAATTAGACTCTATAGATAACTGTGTGTGTATCAGCTGCACTAAAACAGTTGTTGTAAATTATTTCCACTTTTGTATATTCTTGGTCACATGAAGATAAATTGTCACAAACTACTTAGAGAGTATTTAGTCACATAATATACAAGATTTACAACATATTTTGTCATAATACTCACTTTTTGATCAGATCTCTTGAATTCAGAGGTTTGGATGATGATGATGGGAGAACAGAAAGATCATTTTTAGTGACTCAGGACTTCAACAAACTGTATCAGATTTAATTTATCCTGCAAATATATGTATAACCCTTATAGGTCACACCAAAAAAGTGCTATTGAAAACATAATGTCTTTGCTTTTCCTTCCCCTGTGAAGCCATTTTTTCCTAATTGACCCTAATTTTGATGTTTTACAGACCTTTACAGACCTCATTTGTTAAAAACTTTTAGTAAAAACATGTTCATGACTCATTCTGTTCGTGCACAAGATTTAAAATATGAAACTCAACTTCTAAAAGTGTCTCCAGCAGGAATCTCTTAAGGTACAAATGGGTGAAATTAGCCTCTAAACAGAACGTAAAGGGTTAAAGAACGATGAGCAGGAACCCAAACACACGTTACATGTATGATCCAGCATATACACGTGCGTCCATGTGTGTGTGTGTGTGTGTGTGTGTGTTTGTATGTGTGTTGGTATGTGAGAAGGAAACCTAATAGACTCTGCCCCCAGTGACATGCTCACTGTCATGACCTTTGACCCTTTGACACTGATCCTCACTGTAACCTCTCCCCTCCATGCTGTAGCACTGAAGCACACAGTTTTCCATCTCATAAAGCTTCAGCCTGAGAGTGTGTGTGTGTGTGTGTGTGTGTGTGTGTGTGTGTGTGTGTGTGTGTGTGTGTGTGTGTGTGTGTGTGTGTGTGTGTGTGTGTGTGTGTGTGTGTGTGTGTGTGTGTGTGTGTGACAGCAAATACGATCTCTAATCATCAGCGCTGTCCTCTCTCTTAAAGTCCAAAACCACAGATTAAGGCAAAACTTGACCCTGAACAGAATGAAAGGGATAGGATTGAAGTTCATTAAGTTGGAGGATTTTCAAAATAAAAGCAGCCAGAATAGCAATATCTAGATTTTAAGTCCCTTGTGTGTCAAACTCATGTATAAGACAGTAAATGGGAAATAGTTTTGCACAGTATTATAGAATATGATGAATACAACAACATGGTTTTTAATAAATATAGGTCAAAATTGTGCATTTGCATGGAAAAAATGTGTATCACCTGCACAAAAATGAATAAAAGTTGCATTTTATTTCTATTTTAGTAAACTGTTGGTCAAATTAGGAAAAGTCCACCCAGTAGAAATATGTTTAATGTGTTTTTAAAGCTCTCAAATGAAACAAATGGGACCCTAAAGAGAATATACGGGATAGGATGAAGTTCATTAAGTTGGAGGACTTTCAAAATAAAAGCAGCCAGAGTAGCGATATCCAGATTTTAAGTCCTTTTCATGTCAAACTCATGTATAAGACAGTAAATGGGAAATAATTTTGCCCAGTATTTGAATAACTGAGTGTAACCCTATTCTCTGTTGTGATACTAAACATGTGACTGACGCTTTATTTTGGTATATTTATGGTAGTTTGAGCTGTTTTAATAGAAGTTTTCACAGCTTTTCTCTCTTTCTTTTTGTGTGTGTAACCAACATAAATTCAACTTGAGACAAAGATTTTTTAAATTCCTCATCCAGGCCTCAGTTAGTTTGAGTCTTCAGTCGTCAGCTGTGTCTCTCTCTACGGACTCTGATCCCTCCGTTAGGCCCAATAGCAGCTGGCACTGATTAAAAGTCACTATTTCAGGAAGCTTTAACCCCCTAACCTTCCATCAGGGGTCTCTGCTCATCTGTCTCTCTGCTCGTCTATCTGTCTCTCTGCTCCTCTATCTGTCTCTCTGCTCCTCTATCTGTCTCTCTGCTTCTCTCTCACTCCTCTCATCTGTGTCCACATTTCTTATAATCGCTTCTCTTTTTCTTTTTTTATACGCTTGTTAACCCTCCTGTTGTCCTCGAGTCAAGGAAGGAAGGGAGGAAGATGGAAGGGAAGGAGGGAAGGGAAAGAGGAAGGGAGGGAAGGGAAGGAAGGAAGGGAGGGAAGGGAAGAAAGGAAAGAAGGAAGGAGGGAGGGAAGTAGAAAGGGAAAGAGGAAGGAAGGAAAGGAAATGAAAGGAAAGGGAAGGGAAGGAAGGTAGGAGGGAGGGAGGAAAGAAGGATGGAAGGAAGGAAGGAAGGAAGCAACAGCAAGAACGTCCCGAGGTGAACAGACAGAGGGAGAATAATAATAAATAACATCACAGTATACAGATTTTTAACCCTAAAAACACCATATACACATTTATTTTTGCCAGACTTTTCCTAATTTGAACCACAGTATAACAAAAATGGAAATATTGCTGCTTTTATTTTGAAAGTCCGCCATCTTCATTCTATCACTTTCATTCTGTTCAGGGTCAAATTTGACCAATTTGCTGTAAAAACACCTTAACTAAACACCTTTGTCCTCAGGTCAAGGAAGGATGGAAGGAAGGAGAGAAGGAAGGGAGGAAGGAAGGAAGGGAGGGAGGGAAACAGGAAGGAAGGAAGGAAGGAAGAAGGAAAGAAGGAAGGAAGGAAGGAAGGGAGGGAGGGAAACAGGAAGGAAGGAAGGAAGGAAGAAGGAAAGAAGGAAGGAAGGAAGGAAGGAAGTGATGAAAGAAGTATGGAAGGAGGAGGGAGCAAAGAAAGAGGGAAGAAGGAAGGAAAGAAGGAACAGTCAAAAGAGAGATGGGGTCAATTTGACCCGGGAGGACGACATGAAGGGTTAATTTCACTGCTTCATCATCATGTTTGTTATATTTCAGGAATCATGCTCATTGCTCTCTCGTCATAAAGTGATGAGAGTTTGTTTTCTCTCTATCTGTGATGAGAGAGTCCAGAGTGAGTGAGAGCAGCAGAGGCTAGCGGTTTATTTTTACTTCCTATAGAGACGAGGACAGTTAAACAACGTCGTCCTCAGGTCAAGGAAGGAATGAGGAAGTAAAGGAGTAAGGAGGGAGGGAGGAAAGGAGGAAGGAAGGAAGGAAAGAAGGAAGGAAGGCAGGAAGGAAGGAAGGAAGGAAGGAAGGAAGGAAGGAAGGAAGGAAGGAAGGAAGGAAGGAGGAAAGAAGGAAGAAAGGAAGGAAAGGAGGAAGGAAGGAAGAAAGGCAGGAAGGAAGGAAGGAAGGCAGGAAGGAAGGAAGGAAGGCAGGAAGGAGAGAAGGAGGAACGAAGGAAGGAGAGAAGGAGAGAAGGAAGGAAAGAAGGAAGGGAGAAAGGAAGGAAGGGAGGAAGGAAAGGAGGAAGGGAGGGAGGGAGGGAAACAGGAAGGAAGGAAGGAAGGAAGGAGAGAAGGAGGAAAGAAGGAAGGCAGGAAGGAAAGGAGGAAGGAAGGAAGGGAGGAAGGAAGGAAAGGAGGAACAGTGAAAAGAGAGATGGGGTCAATTTGACCCGGGAGGACGACACGAGAGTCCAGAGTGAGTGAGAGCAGCAGAGGCTACCTCATATAGAGACAAGGACAGGAGGAAGGAAAGAAGGAGAGAAGGAAGGAAGCAGAGAAGTCCAGAGTGAGTGAGAGCAGCAGAGGCTAGCGGTTTATTTTTACTTCCTATCGAGACGAGGACAGTTAAACACCGTCGATGAGCGGCTAGCTGCCCCCTTGGTTTGAGCTTCAGGGTGTTTACATGCTGGAGGGGGTGGGGGGTTGTAAGGGGGGGGGGGGTTGTGAGGGGGGGGTAGCAGGGGACTTTCCAGCCCTCGTCCTTGCCCAGTAACCCCGTACTGAACCAGCTCTGACTTCACCCAGGGAGACATTTAGGAGATTTTACACATTCTTCACCGCTGACTCTTCAACACTGTTACTAATTATTAAAATCCCAACGAGCAGCCAACAAACTCCAACTGTTGGCTGTTGAAAAGCAAACTCAGAGAGATTAAAGGTTGTCTTAACCCTTACATAGGGTTTGGGTCCAATTTGACCCATTTTAACAGCTGTGAAAACACCACGAATGTCTTTTATTTTGAAAATTGATTTTCCTAAAGTGGCCCAAAATGCACAAAAATGAAAATATTTAAAGATGTATAGATCTTATGACATGTCTTTTAGTTAAATTAATAGTTAATAGTTGAGGATTTGCACAAACTTTAAAATATTTGAACCCCTGCATACGATTTGGGGTCAAATTTAACCCATTTTTACATTTGACAGCTGTAAAATCACCCCAAATGTTCTTTTACTCTGGAATTTGATGACTTAAAATGATCTAAAGTGGCCCAAAATGCACAAAAATGAAACTATATTACATAATTACATAATCTCCGGGATCTAATTGAACCCCATTTTAAATTTTTAGAGCTGTAAAAACTTCCTAAATGTTCTTTTATTCTGAAATTTGATGACCTACAGTGACCCAAAATCCACAAAAATGAAAATATTTTAAATGTTATATTGGTTCAAATGATCTCCATATCTATGTCCATGTGTTTTAGTGAAATGAATAGTTCATAGTTTTAATAAGATAGTAGTTATGAGGATTTCTTTTTATGATGTAGCAGTGAAGACTGATGGCTCTAATGGTTCTATAATAAACCCCACAGTTCATTTTCACTTTACATAAAATACATTTAACCACAAAAAAGAGATGAAAACATGACTAATAAGAGACACAAAACCCTAAAAACTACCAAAAATGATTAAAAAGAGACTTAAATTGACTAAAGAAACCCAAATGCTTCCAAAAAGAAATTAAAAAATAACTAAAATCAACCTACAGTTAGTTTGAGTGACAGCTGCCATCTAGTTACCATGGCAACGTAGAGATGGAGAGACTCAAAACTACCAAAAAGATACATTTCCATCATTATGTCTATGTTATATTTTCATGTCTGGAAAATAGGACATGATATTGTGTGATCACTTTTATATTCATATTAACAACATTTCCTTTTATTTTGAAACTCTCCGTGCAGCCCTCCCTGTTCCAGCCTCGCACCACCATGATGGTGAACAGCGGCCGTTTCCGGTGTCCGTCCTGCAGACATGAAGTGGTGCTGGACCGCCACGGAGTCTACGGCCTGCAACGAAACCTGCTGGTGGAGAACATCATCGACGTCTACAAACAGGAAGTCAGCAACAGCAAGAACGCCCCGAGGTGAACAGACAGAGGATGCATAATGATAAATAACATCACAGTATACAGATTTTTAACCCTTACATATTTTTAAATTCAAATTTGAACCACAGTATAACAAAAATGGAAATATTGCTACTCTGGCTGCTTTTATTTTGAAAGTCCTCCATCTTCATTCTATCACTTTCATTCTGTTCAGGGTCAAATTTTGCCAGACCTTTCCTCATTTGAACCACAGTATAACAAAAAGGAAGGAAAGAGTAAGGAGGGAGGAAGGAAGGAAAGAAAGAAAGGAGTAAGGAGGGAGGGAGGAAGGAAGGAAGGAGTCAGGAGGGAGGGAGGGAGGGAGGGAGGGAAGGAAGGAAGGAAGGAAGGAAAGAAAGGAGTAAGAACGGAGGGAGGGAGGAAGGAAAGAAGGAAGGAAGCAAGCAAGCAAGGAAGGATGGAAGGAGGAGGGAGCAAAAAAAGAGGGGAGGAGGGGAAGAAGGAAGGAAAAATTAAAGGAAGAAGGAAGGAAGGAAGGAACAGTCAAAAGAGATTTTCTTTGTTCCTTCCTCCCTTTCTTCCTTCTGTCTTTCCTTCCATCTGTCCTTCCTTCCTTCCTTCCTTCCATTTGACCTTCCTACCTTTCTTCCCTCCTTCCCTTTGCCTGTCTTTCCTTCCTTCCCTTATTATTTCCTTCCTTTCTTCCTTCCTTCCCTCCATCTCTTTAATGATCCGGCCCACATCAGATCAAATTGGTCTGTATGTGGCCCTTGAATGAAGATGAGTTTGACTCCTCTGGTTTAGACTAACTATGAGTCAGAATATAAACAATATTTAAGAGTTAAATGTCTGGTTTCCCCTCTTTCTCTCTTTCTCTCTCTCTCTCCCTCCAGCCCTCTACCTCTCCCTCCGTTCTCCGCTAAGGTGAAATGTCCGGACCACGAAGGAGAGAAGATGAACATCTACTGTCTCACCTGCCAAGTTCCCACCTGCTCCCTCTGCAAAGTGTTCGGGGCTCATCAGTCCTGTCAGGTGGCTCCTCTGACGGACATCTACCAGCAGAAGAAGGTTTGTATTAAAACACTCTGTGATGCTGTGATGCTGTGTGTGTGTTCAGTGACTGTTAATATGTGAGGAAAGAGTTTTAGTTTAGTTTAGATTGCACAAATTAAAATTACACACGAATAAATGAGAGATAATATAGAGTGCAGGGAGAGACAGAGACAGACGCTATAAAATTGAGAGTGATGTCTCAGAGTTCATCCGATGGGTTGAGAGTGGAAATAGACCTTTAAAGAACCATTTTTTAAAAGACAGTGTAAACTGAATTCAGACATTTTCTTCTAAACACATTAAATAGGTCATAAATGTATTTCTAAAAAAGGTGTAAAAAGCATTTCAACCATTTAGATTTGAATTGTGGAGCTAGGCTTCACAAACTGTGTTTCAACATTTCTGTGTTCAGGATTTAGTGATTAGCATAAACCCGCCCCTGCTGCTGTAGAGGTAGAAATACATTCAGCACACACTACTACTACTACAGTCTACAGTTAGCCAGCTAGCTGAGTTAGCCGCCGAGTTAGCCGCAGAGCTAGCAGCTGAGTTAGCCGCCGAGTTAGCCGCAGAGCTAGCCGCTGAGCTAGCCGCTGAGCTAGCAGCCGAGTTAGCAGCAGAAAGCTTTCAGACGTAGCGTCCATGTTTCTGGTAGAGGTGGTGACTTTGATTGACAGGTGACACTTGGTAGGGGGCGGGGCTTCAGCGTTTGGGAGCAGAGAAAGAGGCTGATTTTTACACAACTTTAACAACACACTTTTCTGTGGTATGTCAAACTCAGAACACATATTCATTCTTACTTTACTTTAAATTACTCCAGCGTAAACCAGCGTGCAGAGTCAGATTAGCAGCCTCATCGTTTTATTTCCATCATGTGACGGGTTGGATGTGCTGATTATGTAAGCTCCTTTAAATCAATCTGCTCTCTGACATGTTGTACTGACTGTGTGTAAAACTGGCACCTATTTTAAGGAGGTAATATATTTTATGTTCATCATCACTCCGATGCAACGCTACACCTCCTGGCAGAAAGGCAACCAGATGATTATTAATAAATGTTCAACATCTCAAAATCACCGATGAGTAACCGACAGAGGAGAGAGGAGAGATGAAAACTCAGCACCTTTAAATCATTAACCCTTCCTTCCTTCCTTCCTTCCTCCCTCTTTCTTTAATTTTTCCTTCTTTCTTCCCCTCCTTCCCTCTTTGTTTGCTCCCTCCTCCTTCCATACTTCTTTCCTCACTTCCTTCCTTCCTTCCTTCCTTCCTCCTTTCCTTCCTGCCTTCCTGTTTTCCTCCTTCCTCCCTTCCTTCCTTCCTCCTTTCCTTCCTGCCTTCCTTCTTTCCTCTTTCTCTCCTTTCTTCCTTCCTTCCTCTCTCCCTACCTTCCTTCCTTTCTCCTTTCCTTCCTCCCTTCCTTCTCTCCTTACTTCCTTTCTCTTTTCCTCCCTCCCTCCTTACTCCTTTACATCCTCATTTCTTCCTTGACCTGAGGACAGCAGGAGGGTTAATCCAGTTTATTTCTATGTGTTTTTCAGGATGAGCTGAATGAAGGACTCAGTTCTGTGGCGGCGTTCAACAATAAAGTCCAGGCTCTGATCGACGAGCTGGACGAGAGATGCAGGAACGTAGAGGTGTGTGTGTGTGTGTGTGTGTGTGTGTGTGTGTGTGTGTGTGTGTGTGTGTGTGTGTGTGTGTGTGTGTGTGTGTGTGTGTGTGTGTGTGTGTCAAACTTCTGTAAGATGCAGACTGGACCATGACCTGCTCCAAACTAGTCACAAATATATGCATTTAATTAAGATTAGGGCTGTCAAGCGATTAATTTTTTAAATTGCGATTAATCGCAGTATTTCCATAGTTAATCGCGATTAATCACGTTTTGAATTGCATGTTTAAAATCCTGTTATTTTCCATTTGAAGGCAGTTTTAAGCCCATAATGTAAAGCATTTCTTACCAGAGTGTCTTAACTGGGAATCAATCACGGCTCTGCTGCGACTCCCACACTCCAAAATGGTCCTTTGGTGGAGCTGAGGCTCGCTTGGCTGCACCTGGGTGTTTAGCGTCGAGGTGCTAACTCAAACTCGACGTACTCCGGTGGTAGTTAAACTCCGTTTGACACAGGTTGCATTTTACTTTTGACTTGTCAACTGAAGCGTCTGGAAGTGTTTTAAAGTTAAACAAGCCGTTCAAAAGTCCAGTAGCTCTCTTACTTTCCATCAGCGCGGTAGGTTTACTGCAGGAGGCCACTTCAAAGCATAGCGCTACAGCTAGAGGAGCCGTCTACGGGGGAGTAGAAGGGACAAAAAGGCTTGCAACATTAAAATGCGATAAATAAAAATTAAGCTGAAGTAACAGATACACAAAACACATTCAATTCCAGGTGATCTTATAAATATCTTAATTCTGATTTGCTGTAAAGGTTAGTTTGAAGTGTTATATATGTTTGTGTTCACTGCTCTCTGCTCTGCTCTCTGTAGGAAAACAGTGAGGCTCAGAAACAGAGAGTGTGTGACAAGTTCAGTCACATGTTTTCCATCCTGGAGGAGAAACGTAAGGTCTGATACTCTGTTTCTATTCTACCTTCAGCCTGTAGTACAAATACACCATATCATAATATACTGCACTATATTATATTATACTACATATACTATATTATTTTATACTGCAGCTACACTATATTATATTATACTAAATCATCATCTTCTTCTTTGCATCGTCTCTCTGAAGGCGATGTCACAGCGAATCACCTCGGAGGAGGAAGCGAAGACAAGCCACATACAGGCGCTGGTGCGTTGCCATGGAGACAACATGGCGGCCAACATCAAGCTGGTGGAGAGTGCAGTGAGCAGCATGGAGGAGCCGGACATGACTGTTTTTATACAGGTGAGCAGTAATAATATAACATCACCTTCTTTATATATGAGTGTAAGATTGGTTTGTGCTTTGTGTCATGATATCTGCTCAAAAACTAAAATCTATTGAACCCATTTAACTTCTTTGGGGCAATCTTTACCACTTGTATGTAATGCACAGACAGACCATCAGATTGTTCTATGGTTGCTATAGATACAGGTTGTGTTATGGTTGCTATAGATACAGGTTGTTCTATGGTTGCTATAGATACAGATTGTTCTATGGTTGCTATAGATACAGGTTGTTCTATAGTTGCTATAGATAGAGGTTGTCTTATGGTTGCTATAGATAAAAGTTGTTCTATGGTTGCTATAGATACAGGTTGTTCTATGGTTGCTATAGATACAGGTTGTTCTATGGTTGCTATAGATACAGGTTGTTCTATGGTTGCTATAGATACAGATTGTTCTATGGTTGCTATAGATACAGGTTGTTCTATGGTTGCTATAGATACAGGTTGTGCTATGGTTGTTATAGATACAGGTTGTGCTATGGTTGTTATAGATACAGGTTGTGCTGTGGTTGCTATAGATACAGGTGGTGCTAGTGTATAAACGACGAATAACACAAATCACTGCTGACATCAGAGATTCCTGTTGGAGACATTTTTAGAAGTTGAGTTTCATTTTTCATCTTGTACATGAACAGAATGAGTCTCTAATATGTTTTTAATAAAAGTTTGGAACAACTGAGGTCTGTAAAACATCTAATTTAAGGTCAATGAGAAAAAAAATCCATGTTTTATGTTGTCATGGCCTCACAGAGGAAGGAAAAGCAAAGAAATTATGTTTTAAATTGAGCTTTCTTTGTTTGATTTACAAAGGTTGTACATATATCTGCAGGATAATTTAAACTGATACAGTTTGTTGAAGTCCTGAGTCACTAAAAATGATCTTTCTGTTCTCCCATCATCATCATCATCATCATCATCATCATCATCATCATCATCATCCTCATCATCCTCACCTCAGAATTCAAGAGATCTGATCAAAAAGTGAGTATTGTTGTACATTATGTGACTAAATACTCTTTGTAGGAACTTACTTACAAACTTAAACCATTCATTACTCTTTCCCTCTCCTCTCCTCTCCTCTCTCCTCTCTCTTCTCCTCTCCCCCCCCTCTCCCCTCCTCTCCTCTCCTCTCCTCTCCTCTCCTCTCCTCTCTCCTCTCCTCTCCTCTCCTCTCCTCTCCTCTCTCCTCTCCTCTCCTCTCCTCTCCTCTCCTCTTCCTTTGACCTTTCTTCTTATCTTCTCAGAGTAATAACGGCGAACAGCGCCTCTCCTGCAGAGACGCTTAAACCAGGTTACGAGAATATGAGCCACTACACGTTTAACTTTAGCAGACAGGAGAGAGCATTGAAGAGCGTTGACTTCATCGAAGGTGAGAAAAGGAGGTGTCAGACATCACTGCTGGGAAAGCACTTAGAAACATCATTCATTTATTTATTTATATATATAAACATGTTGCCAATTCATTTGCATTGGAGGAAACTGAGCTGCAGCAAAATCACAAAGAAGAATTACAAGTTTTATCTTTTAAGAGAAGAAAAAAGTAGCTGAAATTTCACTTAGTAAAAATGTTGCATCTATTTAGGATGTAAAAAAAATAAAAGAAAGAAGTTGAATTGTTTAACCCTCCTGTTGTCCTTGAGTCAAGGAAGGAAGGGAGGGAGGAAGAAGGAAAGGAGGGAGGGAGGAAGGAAGGAGGAAAGAAAGGAGGGAGGAAAGAAAGAAGGAAAGGAGGGAGGAAAGAAAGGGAGAAGGAGGTAAGGAAGGAAAGGAGGGAGGGAGGAAGAAAAGAAGGAAGGAGGGAGGAAAGAAAGAGAGAAGGAGGTAAGGAAGGAAAGGAGGGAGGGAGGGAGGAAAGAACGAAGGAGGGAGGAAAGAAATGGAGAAGGAGGTAAGGAAGGAAAGGAGGGAGGGAGGAAGGAAAGGAAAGAAGGAAGGAGGGAGGAAAGAAAGAGAGAAGGAGGTAAGGAAGGAAAGGAGGGAGGGAGGAAGGAAAGAAGGAAGGAGGGAGGAAAGAAAGGAGGGAGGAAGGAAAGGAGGGAAGGAGGAAAGAAGGAAGGAAAGGAGGGAGGAAAGAAGGAAGGAAAGGAGGGAGGGAGGAAGGAAAGAAGGAAAGAGTGAGGAAAGAAAGAGAGAAGGAGGTAAGGAAGGAAAGGAGGGAAGGAAGAAGTAGAGAAGGAAGGAAGGAAGGGAGGAAAGAAGAAACAGTCAAAACGGACGGGGTCAATTTGACCCGGGAGGACGACAGGAAGGTTAAAGTACATGATAGAAGATGTTTGGACTGAACTGTAAACGCTGCGAAGGAAAGGAGGGAGGAAGGAAAGAGAGAAGGAGGTAAGGAGGGAAAGGAGGGAGGGAGGAAGGAAAGAGAGTGAACTGTAAGCGCTGCGTGCCAGAAACAAGCGTGTGGATGTAATAGAAACTACGTAACAGTATCCGTGTGGAGGATTTAAGGCCTGGGTCCAAAAATAGTGGGCGGCTAGTTACAGTAAGAGACGAGCCAATGAGAAGGTTGTTTTCTGTTTTCCATCCCCCTTTCTTCCTTCCTTCGGTCCTTCCTTCCTCCCTCCTTCTTTCCTTCCCTCCTTCCTTCCTTCGTTCCTTCATTCCTCCCACCTTCCTTGTCTCTTTTTTTCGTCTCCATTACCTTCCTTCTTTCCTCTGTCCTTCTTTCCTTCCTTCCTTTTTCCCTTTCCTCCCTTCCTTCCTCCCTCCTTGCCTTCCTTCCTTCTTTCCTTCCTTCCTTCCGTCTGTCCTTCCTCCCTCCCTTCTTCTTTCCTTCCCTCCTTCCTTCCTTCCTTCCTTCCATCTGTCCTTCCTCCCTCCCTTCTTCTTTCCTTCCCTCCTTCCTTCCTTCCTTCCTTCCTTCATTCTTTCCTTCCTTCCTTCCGTTTGTCCTTCCTCCCTCCCTTCTTCTTTTCCTCCCTCCTTCTCTTTCTTTCCTCCCCCCTACCTTCCTCCCTTCCTTCTTTCCTTCCTCCCTCCCTCCCTCCCTCCTTCCTCCCTTTCCTCCCTTCCTTCCTCCCTCCTTTCCTTTCTCCTTCCTTCCTCCCTCCTACCTTCCTTCTTTCCTTTCCTCCCTTCTTTCCTTTCCTCCCTTCCTTTCTTCCTTCCTCCTTTCCTTCCTTCCTCCCTCCTTTCCTTCCTTCTTCCTTCCTCCCTCCCTCCTTCCTTTACAAACTACGTAACAGTATCCATGTGGAGGATTTAAGGCCTGAGTCCAAAAATAGTGGGCGGCTAGTTACAGTAAGAGAAGAGCCAATGAGAAGGTTGTTTTCTGCTCAAATAAACAAAATCATCAGAATATAATAAGAGAGATGACACATTAATGACTCAGAGCTTTATTTAAAATGAAATCTCTGTTTTTAACTTTGTGGACGGACACACAGACAGCGTGACCTTTAATGCAAATCCATTAAATTTAAATCATTACTCAACTCTCCTGCAGCACGCTACACTTTATATTAACCCTCCTGTTGTCCTCGAGTCAAGGAAGGAAGGGAGGAAGAAGGAAGGAAAGGAGGGAGGGAGGAAGGAAAGGAAAGAAGGGAGGAAGAAGGAAGGAAAGGATGGAAGGGAGGAAGAAGAAAGGAAAGGAGGGAGGAGGGAAGGGAGGAAAGGAAGGAAAGGAGGGAGGGAGGGTGGAAGGAAGGAAAGGAAAGGAGGGAGGAAGAAGGAAGGAAAGGAGGAAGGAAAGGAGGGAGGGAGGGTGGAAGGAAGGAAAGGAAAGGAAAGGAGGGAGGAAGGGAGGAAAGGAAAGAAGGAAAGCAGGGAGAAAGGAAGGAGGAAAGGAAGGAAAGGAGGGAAGGGAGGAAGAAGGAAGGAAAGGAGGGAGGGAGGGTGGAAGGAAGGAAAGGAGGGAGGAAGGGAGGAAAGGAAAAGAAAAAAGGAAGTAAAGGAGGGAGGGAGGAAGGAAGAAAAGGAAAGGGGGAGGAAGGGAGAAAAGGAAAGAAGGAAAGCAGGGAGAAAGGAAGGAAGGAAGGAAAGAAAGGAAAGAAGGAAGAAGGAAGGGAGGAAGGGAGGAAGGAGGAAAAGAGGAAGGAAGTGAGGAACAGTCAAAAGAGATGGAGTCAATTTGACCTGGGAGCACAACAGGAGGGTTAAATTTAAACCATTACACAACTCTCCTGCAGCACGCTACACTTTATATTAATATATCGCACCATAAAGTACAGTACTGCCTACCTAGACTGGTTCAATCTGGATTATCTCTCTTTAAAACACAGTTTCAGAGTCGTGAAAGCTTTGTGAAAATGAAATAAAGGCAGATTTCACTGTTTTTGTATATATATGTAGCCAACTTTAGACCATGCAGGAATCTGTGGAGATGATGCTGTACCATTCAAAAATAATTAATGAATTTAAAAGTCCTTTGATCAGTCATGTGACTTGATGATATTCCCCATATTGGTAATCGAATATAGGCAAACTCTGGAGTCCAGACTTTCCCAAAAAACTAATACCTACATTTGAAAAAGAAAGGAACAAATAATAACAAATGATAACAGACATTAGAGCAATTAAACATATAAACCGTCCTGACGCTTTTTCCAGACTTCAGATACATATTTAACAAACTTAAAGACATTAAAGTTAAACAACCAGTCCATCCTATCATCATCATCAGAGCACCAGAACATTTCAGTAAATATTAGTTCTCAGTTCATCATACCCACAAACAAATTGGCAAACGTCCATCATCACAGGAGGTAGGGTAACAAAAGTGGGCCAAATTACCACAAAGACTGAATTTCTTGGCTAGGTAAGTGCTGGTATACCTTACCCAGCCAAGAAATCCATTATTAAAGCCACCTTTAAGGATTTATTTTGGTCGATACCTTTAATAGTAGCGACCAAAATAAATCGATAACAAGTAGTATCAAAACGTCTCCCATCAAACGATACCTGTAATCGATCCTTTTTGCACCCAGAGATAGAAAATATGACTATTTGTATGGACTTAGTCACAGCCAATCAACACAAGCGTTCTTTTTGTGATTGGCCCACTGCCACAGCAGCTACAACCCCTTCTGTGGTGGTGAAGTCACAATTTAATGCTTCTATTCACATGATGGGTATCAAACATAGACTGTATAGAAGAAATGATGACATCACACATTGGTTTGTGGACTCGGAAGCCAATAGTTTCTAATCTAGGCAGCGCCATCTTGAAAATTTCAGGTGCATGCTGGGAAAAATAAAAACACAGATTCTACTTATATGGGCATGAGGCGGAGCCATGGGCGGAGCGGGGAGGTTGCTATGGTTGCGAGGGCTGGATCTCGAGGACATTGGTCAATCAACCTGTCAATCAGGACGTAGCCACGCCCTAATGCATACCCTGCTTTATCGTCACATATAAAATCAGGGAGGCCAAAATGTCCCAAATGAACATCATACTGCATTGAAGAAGGCTTTAAACTAGCGATTGAGACCATAAACACATTTTGAAAACGTTTACTGAGGTTAGAAATCAAGTGAGAAGTTGGTGAATTCTCCATTGACTTGTATAGAGACGGTCGCCCCCTGGTGGCCTTTTGATAGAATGCAGCTCTAAGTTACTTCCTGGTTGGCCTCATTTCAGAGGACCAGAACTCCCCACCTGGTATCAAATGAAGCAGTCTACCGGTATCGGTATCACATTGAGTGTAACTTGGATTGGTGCTGGTATTGTAATTTTTTAAATTACTATACATACCTATATATTAATAGTTTGTACATGTGTTTTGACTTCATGTGACCAAAATAAACTAAACTAAAACTCTCCTCAGTTGAAGAAGCTGTTCCTGATGAACCTGAGTCTGAACCAGAGCCAGAAGAACCTAAAGAAGTCTCTCTCCAGCACACAGAACCGGATCTCCTTCAGGAAACCTCCATCCAGAACCAGGACTCTGCCAAACAGCCGATCCCAGCTCTGATTTCTCCACCAGTGGAACCAGTACAGGCGGCTGCACCAGAACCAGAGCCAGTGACTCCAGATCCGGTGATGGTTCTGCAGCCGGTGACGGATAACCTGGACTTTAATGTAGAAGGATCGGTTCAAGTGAAGGACATGGTGGTGGTGGAGGAGGAAGAGGAGGAGGAGGAGGAGAAAGAGGAAGTGGAGGAGGTTAGAAGAGAAGCAGAGGAATGTGAAGCTGAACCAGTTAAAGAAGGAAACATCTGTGAGCAGGAGGAAGGGATGAGCACACAACAGGTACAGTACCAGAATCACCTGTATCAGCTTAAAAATGACTCATATTTTAATGTTTTAAACAGATAACATGATTTAAATCCATCCAGCTGTTCATTTGTCTTCTTCCAGCACAACTTTAAACACTTTCCAGCTTTTCTATCCTTCTATCCGTCTCTTTAAAGCTCACATTCCTCTCTTTTCTTGTGCACTTTAAAGGAGCTGTAGGTCCTTTAACCCTCCTGTTGTCCTCCAGTCAAGGGAGGAAGAAGGAAGGAAAGGAGGGAGGGAGAAGGAAGGAAGAAAGGGAGGGCGGGAAGAAGGAAGGAAGAGAGGAAGGAAGGAAAGGAGGAAGGAAGAAGGAAGGAAAGGAGGAAGGAAAGGAGGGAGGGAGGGAGAAAAGAAGGAAGGAAGAAGGAAGGAAAGGAGGAAGGAAGGGAGGATGGAAAGGAGGGAGGAAGGGAGGAAGGAAAGGAGGGAGGGAGGGAGAAAAGAAGGAAGGAAAGGAGGGAGGGGGTAGAAAAGAAGGAAGGAAGAAGGAAGGAAGGAAGGGAGGGAGGAAGGAAAGGAGGGAATGAAGGATGGAGGAAAGGAGGAAGGAAAGGAAGGAATGAAGGATGGAGGAAAGAAGGATGGAAGGAAGAAAGGAAGGGAGGAAGGTAGGGGGATGGAGGAAAGAGAGAAGGAGGGAGGGAGGAAGGATAGACGGAATGAAGGAAGGAAGGAAGAGTCAAAACAGACGGTGTCAATTTGACCCGGGAGGACGACAGGAGGGTTAACTTCACTCTTTAGTTAACTTTTACATTATTTTCAAACCATTTTCCAAAATGTTACAAATGATGATTTTTAGATTGATTTCCTACCTTCCTCACAGCCTCTGCTCTCAGTTAATCCTCATTTAGCACTTTAAAAATCAAGACTCACACTGCCCCCTAGTGGTGGAATGAAAAATCAATGAAAGTGGAAAGGGTATAACATGCAACAAAGGCTCCCTCAGCTGGGAATTAAACTGTGGATGTTGCATTTATATCGTATATGCCTTAAGGTGATGGTTCGGCGTAATTTCAACCTAGTGTCATATGCACCATGAGGTCTATCTAATATAAAATAGTTAGAGTTAGAGCCATCAGCCGAATGTCTTAGTACAGGCGCTAACGGGACCACCAGTGTATCTGGTAAATGACCCCACTAATAATGCCTGGATTGTTGTCAAACTTCTACAGTAGTACTAATAGAGTCTTTACTCATAAATCAATGCATTGGAAAGTTTGTAAGTACACCAGGAGTTTATTAAAATAACACTTAGCTGATGGCTTTTACTCTGCTGCTAATGCTAAAGCTGGAAACATCGTTGAATCTCGCGAGACACCCGCATAGCACTAGAGATCTGTACTAAGACATTCGACTCCACTATTTTCCAACTTCCAAATGAAAATGAATGGCTGAGGTGGTGTTTAGATAGACCTCATGGTGCATATGACGCTAGGTCGAAATTACGCCGAACCATCACTTTAACCACTAGCCCACCAGTGTATGTCCCCAATTCTCTGTTAAATATTAAGTATTGAACAGCTACAGTCTGAACATTTAGAGCACATTTAAATCTCTGCAAGATGATTGAAATTAAACTTAAACCAAAAGCAGATTGAAAGAGTGAAAATCAATCTAAAAACTTCTATATTTTGGAAAATGGTGACTCGTAGTAAATCATAGTTTAAATCTTACAAAATCTTCTGCGTGTTCCTTTTAACGTGTTCCTTCCTTCACATATCAGTGTGAGGGGGGAGGGGAGTCAGAGAGAGATGAAGCTGATGGGACGGCACAGAGAGAGACTGAGGGAGAACGAGATGTTTGGCATGAAGAAGGAGAAGAAGAAGAAGAAGAAGAAGAAGAAGAAGAAGAAGAAGAAGAAGAAGAAGAAGAAGAAGAAGAAGAAGAAGAAGAAATGCAGATGAAAGAGGAGGCGGATGCTACTTTTTACCCCAGCTGGTACAAACCCAGCAGCCCAGATTCTGGAGAAACTCTGGATTCCCCTCCTGAGGTCCAAATCCAGCCTCTGTGGATGCAGGACACCGACTTCCTGTCTGAAACTCAAGACCCAAGCTCAAAACAACCTCCTTTAACCCACCTGCAGCCCCAAGAGCACCAACTTTCCACCCAACCATCAGAAAACCACCTTAAAACTACACCCGAGCTCACTGAATCTCAACCCAAGAAGAAGCCTTTAGAGCCAGACAGTGGTTCCACATCAGTTTCCCAACTGCAACTAACCAGGCAGACAACAGGAGAAGAAGAAGTTGGTATCATGGAGAAGGAAAATGAAGAAGAAGAAGAAGAAGAAGAAGAAGAAGATATGCAGGGATGGGTATGCCTGCCTGGGATGGCAGATAAGGGTTACAACAGAGCAGAGGGTAGTTTTGATGTTGGGGATGATAGCTCAGATAGTTTTCCTGATAATAAAGAGAGTCAAACCTCTATTCCACCAGAGGAGATTCACCCTAAGCTGGAGAGAGATAGTTTAATGATGGATAAACCGAACTCTGAGCTCAGTTATAGTCAGGTAGAGGACACAGACGATGATATTTTAGGTCTGGAAGGGGCTTTGGGAGAGCTTTCAGAGATGGGCAAGGGTAGATTTGATGTTGGGGATGATAGTTTAGATAGTTTTCGTGATAATAAAGAGAGTCAAACCTCTATTCCACCTGAGGAGATTCAACCTAAGCTGGAGAGAGATAGTTTAATGATGGATAAACAGAATAATGAGCTCAGTAGTAGTCAGGTAGAGGACGCAGAAGAAGATATTTTAGGTCTGGGAGGGGCTTCGGGAGAGGGTAGATTTGAAGCTGAGATGATGAATGAAGGTCTGGAGAAGAGATGTGAAGTACTGAGGAATGATTTAGGTAAAGATGGAGGTATCTCAGAGAAGACAAATGACAGCTGGGATGTAGGAGATTATGACGAGGAGACGACAAACGGCTTAAATCAGACAGATGAGGATGCAGAGTTTGAGGCTGAATTTGCAGACGGGGAGAAGAAGAACGACAAGCAGATTGAAGATTTTAACCCCAAAATGGAAACAGGCGTTGCTGATAATGAGGAGAAACTAACTTCCTGTGTCTCTCTGCAGGTCAGTGTTGTCTGGTTTTTATCGTCGTCATCATCATCGAGCGGGTTCTTTCACTCTTCACCCACCTGCTGAAGTGGCTCCACACTGTCTTCTCTCCTCCTTCTCCTCCTCTTCGTCGCTGTTGTTGTTGCTGTTTTTGTTTCTTTTATTTTGGAGGAGTCACTTTTGCAACTTGGCTGAAACAGCGTCAGCAAACTTCTCACTTTGGTCACAGTGAAGAGGGAATAATGGAGAGGAGGAAGGAAGAGGAAGAGAGGATGAAGGCTCATTCCTGCTATTAAGCAAGAAAAAATATATATATTATCCCAAAAGTTAATCAAAAAATCGCTCTTAAATTGCAAGAGAGCTTTTATTTGATCCTTAAACAGTTTCTTTTCCTCAGTTAATGACATTTTTCTAGATCTTAAAAGTGAATTTTCAAAAATAGGATAACATTTGCAGCTACTAATTTAATCCTTACATACTGTTCAGATCAAATTTGACCCATTTTGACATTTAACAGCTTGTAAAAACACCACAAACGTCTTTTATTCTGAAATTTGATGATTTTTCCTAAATTGGCTCCAAATGCACATCAATTAAAATATTTTAAAATGTTATACTTTGCTACAAATGTTTATCCATTGAAGCTGTTCTGGGTCAAATTATCTCTGTATCTATGTCCATGTGTTTTAGTGAAATGAATAGTTAATAGTATTTTAACCCTTACATATGATTTGGGGTCAAATTTTACTCTTTTTTACATTTGACAGCTGTAAAATCACCCCAAATGTTCTTTAACCCTGGAATTTGATGGCTAAAAATGATCTAAAGTGGCTCAAAATGCACAAAAATGAAAATATTTTAACCCATACATAATGTCCAGGGTCTAATCTAACCCCATTTTTGACTTTTTAGAGCTTTAACAACATCCTAAATGTTCTTTTATTGTGAAATTTGATGACTTAAAGTGACCCAAAATCCACAAAAATGAAAATATTTTAAAATACTGTGTCAGATGATCTCCGTATCTATGTCCATGTGTTTTAGTTAAATGAATAGTTAATATTTTTAACAAGATAGTAGTTATGAGGATTTCTTTTTTTAATGTTATGACATGAAATGAAGTAAGAGACGAGAGATAAGTATGATCTTAAATTAAGAGGGGAAATAGGGAAATGAGTCTTCCACCTCCTCCTTCCTTCTTACCTCCTCTCCATAGTGTTCTGTGTTTGTCTTTTTTTGATGCAGCATCATCACTTCATCTCTTCCCCTCTTCTTCTTCTTCTTCTTCTTCTCTTTCAATTCTCCTCATCAATTTCCTCCACTTCTCCCTACTTTTTCATCTTCCATTGTTCTCCTTCCTTCCTCAACCTTCCCCTTTTTTTGTCTACCTGCTTCTGCCTTCATCTCATCTCATCATTTCATTCATTCTTCTACTCTTTTCTCTTGTTTCTCTCTTTCTCTACTTCCCCCTTCCTCCTTTCTTTCTTCTATATGTTCTATCATCCTGTTTTCTTTTAACTGACTTCCATAAACTCATAAATTCTTCTTCTTCTCCATTTTTCTTTCCCACCTCATCCTACCATTCTGTCTCTTTCATCCCTCCCTTCCTCTGCCCTTCCTTCCTCCCTCCCTTCCTTCCTTCTTTCTTTCTTTCCTTCCCTCCTACCTCCCTTCCTTCCTTCCCTCCTACCTTCATTCCTTCCTCCCTCTCTCCTTTCCTTCCTTCTTTCTTTCTTTCCTTCCCTCCTACCTCCCTTCCTTCCTTCCCTCCTACCTTCATTCCTTCCTCCCTCTCTCCTTTCCTTCCTTCTTTCTTTCCTTCCTTCCCTTCCTTCCCTCCCTCCTCCCATCTCCTTCCTTCCTTCCTTCCTTCCTCCCTCCCTCCCATCTCCCTCCTCATCCATCCCTCCATCTCTCTCCAGGCTGTCACTCTTGTCTTCTACCTGCTGGCCTTCCTGGTCATCCTGCAGAGGGTGTGGGCTTACATCGGCTGCTTCATTTGCACATAACCCGATCAGGAGACTCATCCTTCCTCACTGCTGCACAGCTCAGGTACACAGACACCTGCTGGCTGCACACACATCTGCAGGAGAGGAGCGCGTCTAAACTAAACTGTGTGCTGGCATGAGGGTGATGATGACTAATGATCAGTGTGTCATTAAATATTTTGAGGTTGTGATTTAAAAAACATCTTTCATTATGTTAGTGGTATCATCTTTATTTTGTTGGATTAAATCAGGGTTAGGGTTATTATAAACGATATTAATAATCATCATAATAATAATCATCATCATCATAAGATAAGGCATAAATGTACAAAATAATCACTATAATGTCAAATATAAAAATACTTCAGCTCTGATAGCAGCATTCAAGCCAATATATTATATTTTTATGTGGTAACCCAAAATCATAAATTTACCTCAAATAGTTTTACAAGTTATATTTAATACTGTAATAATTATAAAAGACAAAAAAGAAAAAAAAGCAACAACTATAATGTCAAATAAAAATAAAGTAGTTGAAATAACTGCTGAAAACTCTCTAATACTGTATTTTATATATTTATTTATTTATTGCTCCCTCAGCTCTGACAGTCTCTTCTGACACCTAGTGGTAAAGTTGTGTAATTACACTTCAGATTCAGACATCAGAGAAGTCAATTTACAGTCTATCAAACAAATCAGGTGGAAACTACTGTGAATAAATAAATAATAATAATAATAATAATAATAATAATAATAATAATTACTATCTGAATGAATCTATTTACTTTTACTGTTAGTTATCCTGTTTATACTCCAGTCTTTCTATCATCACTCCATCACTCTCTGAGTCTCTCACTGCTGCGTGATGATGGCGGCTGAAGGGTTTATTATAATTATATACATGCCATAAATACATTCAACACTCATCATTTGTTCTTTGGTGAAATATCTACTTACTAAATCTATTTACTGTCTCTGGGATGTGTTTTAATTCAGGATCAACAGTTCTGCTCGGCCTCTTGTGTTTTTTTTTTACATAGCTGTCAGTCTGTGTATCATCCATTCAAACTGTGTTACACTAAGGCCAAGTCCACACGTACCAAAACGATCTTTTCCCCCTCCGTTTTCCCTGGCATCGTTTCAAGAATATTTGCGTACAAACGGATCCATCTCAACACGACTCAACACGCTACTTCATATTCCAGGCCTGTAGGCGGCGCAACATCTAACATCCTTAATCAGTCTTTTCCGTTTAAGTGTGACTGTGTCATTTTAACGGCGTTACACAGACTAACAGGCAGCACTCAGTTTGCTAACACAAACACAATAGTTACTCCATTGCAGCTGTTTCCCCGCTGTATGTTCAAACACACGGTGCGTTCAAGGGCCCGTTGTGCGTTCAAAGACTGTGTTTAGGGCCCGTGATCGTCCACCAAAACCGTCCGGGGGAACGCGTGCAGCCTATTAAAGCCTTGGATGTACGTCCATGGCTGAGGCTGTATCTGTTGACTGTATGGTTGACTGTATGTTATCACAGTGGAAGGCTAAGCTCGAGGGGTGTGGCGATGACATCATTGAAACGCAGGTATGCGTCTTCACCATCCAAACGAACACTGAAGGGCTGCGTTTGCAAATTTTTTCACCCTGGGACCAGGTTTCAGAAAGCTTCGTTTCCACCCTGGGACCAGGTTTCAGAAAGCTTCGTTTTCACCCTGGGACCAGGTTTCAGAAAGCTTCGTTTCCACCCTGGGACCAGGTTTCAGAAAGCTTCGTTTCCACCCTGGGACCAGGTTTCAGAAAGCTTCGTTTTCACCCTGGGACCAGGTTTCAGAAAGCTTCGTTTCCACCCTGGGACCAGGTTTCAGAAAGCTTCGTTTTCAGGCGTTTACAGTATTCGTTTGGACGATCGGCCAAAACGATGCAAAACATCTGCGTTTAAACCAAAAAGCGTCTCCGTGTGGATGATGGCCTCTAAAAGACACCAAAACCTGCAATGATCAGTGGCGTGCACAGATCATTGCACAAGGGCAGGGGCGAACAGCACGTTTTTGCCAACCAGGAGGGCACCTTAGCACGCGTTTTGGCTCCCAAGAGGGCAGTTTAGCACGCGTTTTTCAACAGTTGGCCCATGAGGGGGGGGCGACCACCCCCATTGTGCACACCACTGGCAATGATTAGTTGATTTTTGCTGAATTTGCTACCATTTTATAGACAAAACAATCAAAATAATCAAAATAATGATAACTGTCTTTATTTACAGTCTTTTTTTTAAGTGTTTAAGTTTCAGGAGCTTTATTGTGTTAAAGCAGGAACAATCTGTCACGTAGAGGTAATAACTGTCATGTTACAGCTACTTTATACTAATCTGAATATGATAAGTGAGAATCAGTCAAGTTTTATTCATCCTGAACAATAAGTGAATTAGTCTTAGTGACACTAATGCATGAGACATTTATCCTACTTTATCCAAAAACTCTAAGACTCTATTTAAAATCTTGTATTTTTCCGTGACATCATCTTCAGATGGAGACTGAGTCAAGGAGTCCTGCTCAGACCAGCCCTCCCTCTTCCTCTTCTTCCTCCTCCTCCTCCTTCACCCTCAGCGAGGCTCCTCATCGACCCAGTTTCTGCTTCTCCTGGCTCAACCCCCTCCACAAGCAGAAGAAAAAGTAATGGGACGGCGACGGAGACGTGTTTGGAGAGGAATTGGTGTTGTTGCCGTGGAGAGGAAGAAGGATGCTCTTCACTTCACTCCTCAGCCAGCTGCAGCAGCATCTGTTTCATCGGCTGAGTGTTGCTCTGAGACTCAGGCACAATGAAACAGGAACAAACTCTGCTTTCTTCCAAATATCCATCAAATTTAACAACTTTTGTGCTGGAGAGACAAAACAGGAGTAGATCTGCTCTGGATTTGAGTCAATACTGACAGAAACACTCTCTCTCTTCTTTTTTTGGTGTTTCATTTAAAAAAAAAAAACTTATTGAGAATTTATTTAGGAAATGTTTGACTATAAGTAGCGACAGGCGAGTATTCCTCATAGTAGTAAAAGAACTGGTGGTAGAGGTGATAGTAGTGGTGGAGGAGCTGTAACTACTGTAGTATTATCAGGGTAAGTTGTAGTAAAACTAGGATTAGCTGCGGTAGAAACTGTGGGAAGAATAAAAAGACAGTCTACTATTGTAGCAGAGCAAGTTTTTGGATGAGAAGAAGAAAGTTGTGATGTTTTTCAGTCGTGGTAATTTGTTCCCACATCCTGTTACTGTGAGTCAACCTGTGTTTTAACCACAAAGTGAAAACATATTTATGCAATTGAGTCATTACCGGGAAAAAATCATACCAAAGGACCATTTTGGAGTGTGGGAGTCGCAGCAGAGCCGTGATTGATTCCCAGTTAAGACACTCTGGTAAGAAATGCTTTACATTATGGGCTTAAAACTGCCTTCAAATGGAAAATAACAGGATTTTAAACATGCTATTCAAAACGCCATTAATCGTGATTAACTATGGAAATTCTGCGATTAATCTCGATTAAAAAATTAATCGTTTGACAGCCCTAATTTTATATGTTTAAAGACATAGGAACATTTTTTACTCCCCATAGTCGTAGAACAGGGGTGTCAAACATGCGGCCCGCGGGCCAGATACGGCCCACCAAGGGGTGCGATCTGGCCCACTTGCCATCCAGTGCTCTTTTCCTTCCTTCCATCTGTCCTTCCCACCTCCCTTCCTTCTTTCTGTCCTTCCTACCTTCCTTTTTTCCTTCCATCTGTCCTTCCTCCCTTCTTTCCTTTCTTTGTTCCTTCCTTCCTTCTGTCCTTCCTACCTTCCTTTTTTCCTTCCATCTGTCCTTCCTCCCTTCTTTCCTTTCTTTGTTCCTTCCTTCCTTCTGTCCTTCCTACCTTCCCTTTTTCCTTCCATCTGTCCTTCCTCCCTTCTTTCCTTTCTTTGTTCCTTCCTTCCTTCTGTCCTTCCTACCTTCCTTTTTTCCTTCCATCTGTCCTTCCTCCCTTCCTTCCTTCTTTCCTTTCTTTGTTCCTTCCTTCCTTCTGTCCTTCCTACCTTCCTTTTTTCCTTCCATCTGTCCTTCCTCCCTTCTTTCCTTTCTTTGTTCCTTCCTTCCTTCTGTCCTTCCTACCTTCCTTCCTTTCCCCTGTAGTAGAAGAACTGGTAATAGTACAGAACAGCAGTGGAGAAGCAAAACTAGTATTAGTTGCAGTAGAAGCTGTGGGAAGTATAAAAAGGGTGGTATCAACTAAATGTACACTTGATGATGATTGATCATGATTACAGTGCTGTATCAGAAAAAACTCTCCTGTTAACAGAAGAATCAAAGGTACCAGTGTGAGTACAGAAGATAAAAAAGACAAACAAAAGCAGGAGATGAAATAGAGATGTAGGAACATTTTAAAACTGGAGACTGATTCTGAGCTGGTTTGATCCATTAGTGTCACTTTGCTTTAATTATATTTTCTCTTTTGGTTGGTTGGTACATGTTTGATGAATGTGATGTTTAAAAAGGTGAGAGGTCACTGCAGCTACTTCCTCTGTATGTTTGTGTGTTTGATGTGAGCTGGTGTCTGAGGACAAACTTGCACATGTTGCTTTTTGTTGGATGTATTTATAGATGAAATAAAATCTGATGTCAAACCAAAAATGTTAACTGCGGTGTGTCTTTTCCGCCCCCGCACTTCTCAGAGCTGAGAAGGAAAGTCCGCACAGAGAAGACCATTCGTCTACATCGGGACGGACGCGGTCAGTGTCTCCATTATTGTTGGAGAAGTCCGCACGGAGATTAGAACCACGCCCGGCCCTAACCAATGTGGCGGCCTAGGCAAGATTTTAGGTGGCGCCCCCCTTACATCACAGTAAATTCCACTGCTGGTGTTCATACTCACAAGAAACTGAATAGCTTTATCTTGGACATTCTTTTATTTAAAGAAAGCTGTATGAGGCAAGGTTAAGTTTGCTGATTTTCTTATTTCTCCTTATATTATTCTTATATATACATTTGATATTGAAGCTTTGAGTTTGGAAGTTTTGTAATGGCCTAAATGTTATGTATAAGTATGTTTTATTGAATTTGATTATTTGTTAATCCTTTCTAGAATAAGCTATTTCAGTGAGTTTGAAATTTGGGTACTGTAGCTTTAAGAGACAGCAGCCCCACACACAGGTTACACAGTAGCGGTGGAGCTGGGTTAATTAGTGGACCTTAGAGTAGCTGTGGAGACACACGGTTTTCATACCGTGTCCTGTCCTATATTGTTTTTAGTAAGAAAGGCCAAGTCTGTGGATATTTTTGTGACACTTGTGGAATAAACACTTTTTGTATTTTTCAACGTTACATGGACTTGGAGTGGATTATTAAAAGCTACATCGGCTGGACATGTGTATACCAAGACACACAGCTACCTGACATCTTGCAGGTACATTAGTATGAAAACCACTTTCCTCGTGGTCTTGGCTTGTGGACTGAAAGTACATTGGAGCTACTGGACTTTGGAAAGAATTTGCTTAACTGGAAAAGCGCAGCAGCAGCTCAAGTAAGTGCATGACTGACGCTGTCACTGGTGGTGGACAGCTAAAGGCATATGCTAGTTATGCTAATTAGCACGCGGAACGACCCGCTAACGACTCACGGAACGACCCGCTAACGACTCACGGATGACCCGCTAACGACCTGTGGACTGCTAGTCGTTGTGTGTGCCTTTGAAAGACATTGGATCACTTTGCTGTATTGAGCTAACTGCAGCTAGCAAGTGGACAGGGCTATCTTGGAATCATGGAGGATGATACAGATTCAGCCACATTGGAAAGAAGGCAAGTGAAACCTACAGCCAAAGTTATGGAAGACACATTACAAAGAAAAATAGGGTCAAGGAAAGCTTCACTGGCTAAGCTTACAGCAAAAAGGAATGAGATGCTACATTTAATGGATGATGATGGCAATTTGGAAGTGGTCAAGACCAAGTTGGCTGTTGAGTTCAATAAGCTTTTTGGAGAGTTTTGTGAGTTGAACATCTCTGTTAAAGGGCTGTTTCAGAAAGTTACAACAGATGAGGAAATGAACAGTGATCAGCAGTATTGGTTTAAGCCAAAAGCTGATTCATTCAAGGACTTTTCTGATCAAGTTGATGCTTGGATAGAAGCTGTCCATGGACGCATGGAGGAAGCAAGGACAGTTAATGAAAATGTTAACCCTTCCGATAGCATATCAGAAGCAGCATCTAGGAAGTCCAAAAGGTCCAAGGCAGGCTCTAGTCGTTCTTTAGCATCTTCCGCCTCTTCAGCACGCTTGAAAGCAGAATTGGAAAAGGCTGCACTTATGGCAAGGGCAGCAGCATTAAAAAGGAAGGAAGCTTTGGCTAATCAAGAAGCAAAGCTTAAGGCTGAGCACAGCTCTGGCTGCTACTGATGCTAAACTTAAGGTTTTGCAAAAGTTTGAGGGAGTAGATGCTCCACAAAAGGATGATGAACACTCTAAGCCACAAGAGCGTCAGTCAACTGCGGTAAAGACAAGTCCTGGAGAGCCCGTGACAAATCATAACGTGGCCACTGAGTATCATGGGAGCACAAGAAATACACATAACCCAGCACCTCTCTACAACAATGCTGCACAGTCAAATCAGTCAGCTAGAAGCGACGTAAGTGATGTTGTTTCTTCTTCAAGCAGCAGTTCCGCTGAAAGTTCAGCAAGTTCAGAGGCTTTGCCCACTATAATGCAACGGCAAAACGACATTACAGACCTATTGATCAAGCAGCAAAAGCTTTCCACTCTGCCACCACAAAATGTTCCCATCTTCAAAGGAGATCCCTTGGAATATAGACTCTATATCAGAGCGTTTGAGCATGGTGTCGAGAGTAAAACAGAGAGCAGCAAGGATCGTCTGTACTTCATGGAGCAGTACACCAGCGGACAACCCAGAGAGTTAATACGGAGTTGTCTACATATGGATCCGGACAAGGGTTACCTCAAGGCAAGTGAACTCTTGAGAGAGCATTTTGGCAATGCATATAAGATCTCCGTAGCATACGTAAATAAGGCTTTAAGTTGGTCTACAATCAAGGCAGACGATGGTGAAGCTCTCAACGCACTGGCCCTCTTCCTCACTCGTTGCAGCAATGCAATGACAGACTTGGACTATATGGAAGAGTTGGATAATGTTGCCAACATGCGTGCCATTGTCAATAAGCTTCCATACAAGTTGAGAGAGAGGTGGAGGAGTGCTGCCTTTGATATCCAGGAGAAAAGGGCTCGAAGACCTTGTCGAGTTTATTAACAGGCAGGCTAAGGTTGCGCTACACCCTTTGTTTGGAGATATAAAGGACAGCAACAAGGGACAAGCCAAATCTCCAGTAAACTTCACGTCAGAGAGGAAGAGCGGTAAAACGATCTTTACCACATCTGCAACGCCCGTGCACAACCAAACAGGTGTCAGCACAGAGTTCAAGCTAAACAAAAGGAGTCTTACCAGCCCTGTCAGTGCTTTCACCAAGCCCTGTCTCTTCTGTCAGGGTGAACACAGCATGGTGCAATGTAAGAAAATGAGGAAATCCCTTCACAAAGATAAGATAGACTTTCTCCGTGGTAAAGGACTATGCTTCAGTTGCTTGAAACAGGGGCACATGAGCAAGTTCTGTGATGCGAAATTAAACTGTGAAGTCTGCTCATTGCTTCATCCTACTGTGTTGCACATGAAGAGCAAAGACAAGGCTACACCTAAGGAAGAATCAACAGACGACGGTGAGAAGCAGTCTGTGATCAGTGGGTTTGTGGACAAAGCAAACAAAACATGTTCTGGAACTGGGGCCGGGGACGCAGACAGTATCCTTGCCATCGTTCCAGTCCAAGTAAAGGCAAAGAAGGGCAATAAGGTGGTTACGTCATATGCTTTTTTGGACCCAAAAGGTGGCTGTACTGCCGTACAGCCACCTTTTGCACTGAAGAGCTGATGAATGAGCTCAACCTAAGTGGAAAGAAGATTGACATTCTCTTAACAACCATGGGAGAACAAAAGACTGTTCGCAGCCATGTTGTAACAGGTTTGGAAGTGAGTAGCCTAGACAGTTGCAACTTCATAGAGCTACAGGAAGTTTTTTCTCAAAAGACCATCCCAGCTAATAAAAGGAACATTCCACTGCAAGAAGACGTGGACAGGTGGCCTCATCTGGAGCAAGTGCAAATCCCCTACATCAATGCAGAAATAGGGCTACTGATTGGGACCAACGTGCCAAAGGCCATGGAACCAGAGGAGGTCATCAGGAGTGTCAGTGATGGCCCTTACGCTGTAAGAACTATTCTTGGATGGACAGTAAATGGGCCATTGAGAGACAGCAACTGCGAATCAACTGGAGATGGAATAACATACATCACGTCCAACAGAATAGCAGTGGCTAAACTGGATGAACTGTGGAACCAACAGTTCAAATACGACTTCCCGGAAGGTAACCAAGAACAGCTGGAGATGTCCCAAGACGACCTCCGATTCATGGACAGTGTGTCACAGTCTGCTAGACTGATAGAGGGGCATTACTTCATTGGCCTGCCACTTAAGAACAAAGGGCTTCAAATGCCTAACAATCGTGTAGTAGCAGAGCAGCGTGCCCTGAACTTGAAGAAGAAGCTTCTCAAGAACCACTCATTTTGTGAGGACTACATTACCTTTATGAGCGATATGATCACCAAAGGCTACGCAATGAGGGTTCCTGATGAAGAGCTTGGCCGCAACGATGGAAAGGTTTGGTACATTCCACACCATGGAGTGTACCATCCCAAAAAACACAAGCTGCGTGTTGTCTTCGATTGTGGTGCTTCTTATCAGGGGGTCACACTGAATGAACAACTTCTTCAGGGGCCAGACCTCACCAGTTCCCTGATTGGAGTCATCACAAGGTTCCGGCAAGAACATGTTGCTACTATGGCTGATGTGGAAGCCATGTTCCACCAGGTAAAGGTCCCACCTGAAGACGCTGACCTACTTCGGTTTCTATGGTGGCCTGGTGGAGATGTCAACAAAGCACTCGTGGAGTACAGGATGGTAGTGCACCTATTTGGCGCTACTTCATCACCGAGCTGCGCGAGCTACGCCCTCAGACGATGTGCTGAAGACAACAGGGACCAGTTTGATGCTTCAGTAATCAGCACGGTATTGCACAACTTCTATGTGGATGACTGCCTCAAGTCAGTCAGCTCCGAAGAAGAGGCTGTGTTGCTTTGCCATAATCTGAAAGCCATCTGTCAGAAGGGGGGCTTCAGTTTAGTGAAGTGGATTAGCAACAGTCGAGTGGTGCTAGCAGCCATACCTGAGAAGGACATGGCAAGGGAAATAAAGGACCTGGATCTGGATCAAGATTCACTCCCCATCGAAAGAGCATTGGGAGTACAATGGTGTGTCGAGTCTGACCAATTTAAGTTCAGGATCGTCATTCAAGATAAACCTCCCACCCGAAGAAACATACTCTCCATGGTGAGTTCCATCTACGATCCGTTGGGAATCCTGGCTCCGGTGGTTCTACCTGCAAAAAAGATCTTGCAAGAGCTCTGCAGGCTAAAGCTCAGCTGGGATGACATGATTCCTGATCATCTTGCACAACAGTGGCTTGATTGGATTAAAGATTTGCAGTTGCTCAGTGATTTTGGAGTTGATCGATGTTTCAAGCCAGCACATTTTGGAGAGCCTACATTCGCTCAGCTGCATCATTTTTGTGATGCAAGTGAAGAGGGCTATGGCACGGTCACCTACTTAGTCCAGCAGAACAGCAAAAACCAAGTCCATTGCGCATTTGTCATGGGAAAGGCTAGGGTTGCCCCGCTCAAGCCCACCACCATCCCACGCCTGGAATTAACAGCGGCAACCATGGCAGGGCGCATGGACCGGATGTTAAGGAAGGAACTGGAGCTGCAGCTTGTGGTCTCAATGTTTTGGACGGATAGCACGGCTGTGCTTAAGTACATTAACAATGAAACGACAAGATTCCGCACATTCGTGGCCAATAGAGTGTCGGAAATTCGAAAAGTGTCAACAGGATCTCAATGGAGGCACGTCAGCACACACTTGAATCCTGCTGATTACGCATCAAGAGGACAGAAGGTGGACTCTTTTGTGCAGAACCAAGCCTGGATTTCTGGACCTGACTTTCTCATTCAGTCATCTGACAACTGGCCAGAGAACCCTGATCATCTGACAGACCTCAGCACCGCTGATCCTGAGGTCAAGAAAAATGTCACCGTCAATGCTCTTGCATTAGAAGAAACAGTGGATGTAATGCAGCAGCTAATAGAGTATTACTCCTCATGGATGCGCCTTAAGAAAGCAGTGACATGGATCCGTAAAGTAAGGGACACATTGCTTGGCATGGCTAAGAAGAGAAAGGAGCAGAGTGTAGCCATTGCACTGTCTGACACTGCCAAGGATCAACAAATACGGCAGTTGCACAAATTTATGGCAAACTACAAGACAAGTCTCCGCAAAGAATCCCTCACAGTAGATGATCTGAAAGAGGCTGAACATGAGATCATACGCCACTGTCAGAGAAAGAAATTCCAAGAGGAGATCAATGCTCTACAAAAGGGGGAGCCTGTCAAAAGGAGCAGCCACATATATAAGCTAAACCCGGTTCTTCAAGATGGAATTCTTAGAGTTGGAGGAAGGCTCAACCGGGCAGCCATGCCAGAAGAATCCAAACACCCTGCTATTCTGGCTAAGGACCTGCGGGTGTCAGAGCTCATCCTTCAGGAGATCCACAAGGAAGTAGGTCACAGTGGACGCAACCATGTCCTATCCAAGCTGCGTCTTAAATATTGGATCCCCAATGCCAGTACGACAATAAGAAGAGTCCTATCCAAGTGTCTTGTGTGTCGGCGACTACAGGGTGCTGCTGGGCAGCAACAGATGGCAGACCTGCCACGGAATAGAGTCTTACCCAATGAACCGCCTTTCACTAGAGCTGGAGTGGACTATTTTGGTCCTTTTGAAGTCAAGCGTGGAAGAGCTACTGTGAAGAAATATGGCGTTATTTTCACCTGCTTAGCCATTCGAGCTGTCCACTTAGAAGTGGCAGCATCCCTGGACACAGACTCCTTTATTAACGCTCTTCGCAGATTTATCGCACGAAGAGGTCAGGTTGTGGAGCTGCGTTCCGACAACGGGACAAATTTTGTTGGAGCAGAGCGAGAGCTCAAGAAGGCTATACAAGAGTGGAACACCTCCAAAATAGAGGACATGTTGCTTCAACGAGGCATTAAGTGGATGTTTAACCCCCCAGCTGCCTCACACCATGGAGGAGTATGGGAGCGTTTAATCAGGTCTATCAGAAAGATCCTTAACTCCACCCTTAGAACACAGAGTATGGATGAGGAGAGCCTCCAAACATTTCTTTGTGAAGCTGAGGCCATCATTAATGGACGACCCATTACCACACCTTCCAGTGACCCCGACGACCTTGAGGCACTCACCCCGAATCACCTCCTACTACTGAGGAGCAAGCCGTCTCTACCTCCAGGATTTTTCCAAAGGGAGGACCTCTATGCACGCCGGAGGTGGAGGCAGGTCCAGTACATGGCCGACCTTTTTTGGAAACGCTGGATGAGAGAGTACTTGCCTGAGCTCCAAGTGCGCCAAAAGTGGTCACGGGTGTCAAGAAACTTTGTGCCAGGGGACATTGTTTTGCTGGTGGACGAGACTGCACCACGAAATTCATGGGTCATTGGCAAGGTCATTAAGGCGGAGCCAGATGAACATGGACTCGTTCGACGGGTTCGTGTAAAGACTAAGACCAGCGAGCTAGATAGACCCATCACCAAGGTCTGTCTCCTCCTAGAAGCAGTATGAGACAGTGGTAAAGACTGCCCTCCTGCAGTACGTCCAGTACTAGAGACTTCTAATAACAAAAGAAAGAAGACAAGACTTGAGATTGTTCGTAATACTTTAATTACCCCATAGCTATTTTGATTTGTCGTTGGTAATTGTTTCTAAGTCTAGAGAACAATTAGGGGCCGGGTGTGTATGAGGCAAGGTTAAGTTTGCTGATTTTCTTATTTCTCCTTATATTATTCTTATATATACATTTGATATTGAAGCTTTGAGTTTGGAAGTTTTGTAATGGCCTAAATGTTATGTATAAGTATGTTTTATTGAATTTGATTATTTGTTAATCCTTTCTAGAATAAGCTATTTCAGTGAGTTTGAGTTTGGGTACTGTAGCTTTAAGAGACAGCAGCCCCACACACAGGTTACACAGTAGCGGTGGAGCTGGGTTAATTAGTGGACCTTAGAGTAGCTGTGGAGACACACGGTTTTCATACCGTGTCCTGTCCTATATTGTTTTTAGTAAGAAAGGCCAAGTCTGTGGATATTTTTGTGACACTTGTGGAATAAACACTTTTTGTATTTTTCAACGTTACATGGACTTGGAGTGGATTATTAAAAGCTACATCGGCTGGACATGTGTATACCAAGACACACAGCTACCTGACATCTTGCAGCTACAAAAGCAATTGCCCAATTAAAATACTTAGAACAAATTAGAAAGAAATACAAAAAAATATGATATGAATATATGAAATATAATATAAATAGCTTACATAAAGTATAAGATTTAAATGCCAACAAAATAAAAAGTGTAAACAAGTGACATGCTGCTGCATCACTTCTGGGTTGTGCTGCTGAGGTGGAGGCAACAGGAGGAGCGCTTGATGCTGTAGGTGGCCCAAGATTTGCAGGGGTGGGACTGAGAAACCTCAACAGTGCATCTGAAGAGAGAAGAGGAGTATGTGACACCAGTCTAATAATAAATATGATATGACACATAATATGAACGTCTTTTCAACCGTCAAAAAACGGTTACAACATCAACGTGTCACAAAACACATATTTGTTTGATTTCGGTTGATAATTACCTCAGTTGTAGCTCTACAGAGATTGTATTGATTATTTTGACGTCTAAACAAAACATAATTTCAAAGCATTTAATGTTGAATAAAATATCATAAATATGAAACTATATAGGCTATGTCTGCACACTAAATAAGCTGGGACTTTTCTATACTGCAATTCCCAGTGAAATATGTTTTATATGTGAACGTTGAATAAACGTCTCCATATAGCCGGTAAAAAACTTTTCAACCAATTTTCAACGTCTTTTCACCGGTTACCACAGAACACATGATTGAACACATGATTCAGCCAATCAACTGTCTGAAGACTGAGATCAATTGATTAAATGATTCAAGCCTGGTGTGTTCCTGATTGGTTGGAATGAAAAACATGGCCCTTTGTGTTTGGACACCCCTGGCCTATATAGTTTCATATATATGATATTTTATTCAACATTAAATGCATTGAAATTACGTTTTGTTTAGATGTCATTTCACCTCCTCTCATTTATAGAAAAAAGTCAAAATAATCAATACAATCTCTGTAGAAAGCTACAACTGAGCTAATTATCAACAAACAAATATGTGTTTTGTGACACGTTGATGTTTTTAGACGGTTGAAAAGATGTTGAAAGACGTTCAGTCCTTATTTCAACCTGTTTTCAACCTGAAATCAACATGGAAATTAGGGTTTGTGCTCGCTGTGTTTCCTCAGGGAAATGTGTAAATATTAGATCTATTCAGCAGGTGTTATAATCTACAATATGTTTACATTTTTATTTTGACATCTGGTTAGCTAACGTTTTCAAAATGCTATTCCTTTTCCACCCTTTTATTATAGTTGTAAGCCTAGCTGTATGTTGTGTTACAGTTCATATTGTCTAAAGTGTAGCGGCTTTCCAGTACCTTTTAAAAGTCGCTGGTGAGGCAGAATAGGTCTTGTATTTGTATGACACGCTGCTGCTGTTCCAGAGAAGCACACTGAGTCCAAAAAGACGTTTCGGAGATTTTAATGAATGAAATGAATACTACAGCGGCTTTACACGCGCCCATAGGATGGTATATGTGTACACTTGGCGAACGTGTATCAAAACAAACAAAACAGCGATAATGAAATGCGGTCAACAAAAATTACGGCTACCTAGACTCGCCTCCATCCCCAGTGCAGGTGAAGCAGGTACTGATATAACCTACCGGCTGTGGCTACAGTGCCCACGTGACCCCAAACACTACATATCACCATGGCAACAAGACAAAGCTAATTAAACACAGAATAACTAATAAACAATCAATATATGGCTCCTACATAAAGTGTGTTTATAGTGTTAAACTTTTCAACCAAAATGTGCTTGCTGGGAAGTAAGGTGGGAGTAGTTACATTACTATTTTCCATAACAACTTCCATAACATTAACTGGCGTTAAAACTAACAGTTAACGCTAGCTATTTAATGGTTAGCAAGCCATGTTATGCTAATGGTTAACAACGTTATCGTCCTGTGGTTAGAGAGAGGGGGGCTGGCTGTGGCTAGAGAGAGGGAGAGCTGGTGTAGAGAAAGGGGGGCTGGCTGTGGTTAGAGAGAGGGGGGTTGGCTGTGGTTGGAGAGCTGGTGTAGAGCCAATACTGGCAAAAGTCTCTTGTAAGTGGTGGAGATATAAGAGACTCTTTTATCATTGGTGGAGAGACGACCGTTCTCTCCTCCCTTAAAGAAAGGGGAGGTGGAGAAGTGCGGCCAGTGTCTCCGGAAAAGTCCGCACGGAGACCACAGTTTATCCAAGTCAGGAACACAGATGACAAATACTTGAATCAGGAAGTGTGAACACTTTATCTGAAGATGAATGAGATCTTTGTGACCGTCCTGTGTCTTCTATCATTTTCTGGAGGCGTGACAGGTAAGTTCAGACTGCATTAATGTTAGTTTAATTAGTTAGTTTTGTGTTTTGTGGATGGAACAAGATACCTGTAACTACTGAAACGGACTGATAACATTTTATTGATCCGATTTACCGGCTTTCTCTCTACCACTGCACCTTCTCTCTCTCTCTCTCTCTCTCTCTCTCTCTCTCTCTCTCTCTCTCTCTCTCTCTCTCTCTCTCTCTCTCTCTCTCTCTGGTGCTCTAAGTTATCTCAGTTCTTCTCCTCTTTTTAAAAAAAGTAAGTTTGGAAGCCAACAGCAGTGTAATTTTACTTTTAACGTGAACAAAAGGAAAGTGTTATCCCCTCCTCTCAGTAATGTGATGTCAGGGTTGTACAGATCTGATCATTTTACGGCTGACTGCCTGAATACTGTGATCACTATAAGATCCCCCCTCCTCTTACTCTACCATACTACTGACCCTACTGACAGAGAGAGGTAGAAAGGTAAAGGTAGTTTAACTGCCATAAATATTATTTATGTTGTCATTTTATGTTTTGTAGAATATTTTATTTAACACTGTTTATTTTATGCATATTTAATTTCTTTATTCAACACTTCAGCCTAAGAGGAAATAATGTTTATTCCCTGTTAAGTGACGGACTTAGTTTGATGTGACACTTCACGCCAAGATTTGTTTTGATTGTAACACTCAAGAAGAAGAAGAAGAAAAAGAAATGTTTTGTCGCATGGTGGACTCATTCCCTCAGGGGTGCAGCCAGCGAGGTATTTTATTTTCTTATACTGTGTTGTATTCGTCTGTATATGTGTGAAACATGTTTAATTGCGTGTTGTATGTTAACAGTTCGACGGTGGTGGTCGTAATAAAATCATCTGTAACAAAGAGCTGTGGTCCGTGCCTACCTGACGGGAGTGATAGGTAGAGAGAGGTGGAGTTCCCTCTGAAATGTAGAAAGTAGCATCACATGGAAATACTACAGTAAAGAACAAGTACCATAGAATTATATTGAAGTGAAAGGAAACAGCAAAAACATATATTATTAGTATGTTTTAAAACAATCTAAATGTTTTTATTTTTGTTTCCTCAGGAGTTTATCTCGCCATTTGCCCAACTCCGCTAGTAGAGGCAGAAGAAGGAGATGAAGTCACACTCCAGTGTCGTCTGGACCCACCAATCGACCTGACTGATTACACATTAGACTGGGGGAGAGACGACCTCGATGAGATAGTGTACTCATACCGAGATAAGCAGCACCTCTATGATGCACAGGCGAAGAGATACAGAAACAGGACCACCATCAGACGGGATGGGTTGACCAGAGGAGAGATGACACTGCAGATCTCCTCGGCACAGCTGGATGACAGTGGACCGTACAGATGTTATGTCCTACAACTAAAGGCCCACTGTACCATGAACGTCACTGTTGGTGAGCATGCCGTATTTAACATTGAACAGATCATTTCAGGATTATTTTGAATTTAAACTCTATAGAATAAAAATACAGAACATATAGACTTTTATTTTGTCTTGTATCTCATTTGAAACAGTACCAAAGGGCCAACTGAACACATCAGAGAGAGGTGGTGATGTCAGCACAACCAGACCTCCAGGGACACATGTGACCAACCCTAAAGGTAAATGTCTTTGAGATGATCGAGAAAACAACAGTTTCTTTAGCACACTTCCATTGTGTCATGAAAATGTGAAGAATAGGTTAGATAGATGTTATACTACACTCAAACACATACAGCGGTAATTGTACACATGTGTAAATGTGATTAAATTGCATTTTGATGTTACTATGAAGTGGATACGTTTCCGTACCGTACCGTCCTCTTCCGCTTATCCGGGGTCGGGTCGCGGGGACAGCAGCCTAAGCAGGGAAGCCCAGACTTCCCTCTCCCCAGCCACTTCGTCCAGCTCTTCCCGGGGGATCCCGAGGCGTTCCCAGGCCAGCCGAGAGACGTAGTCTCTCCAGCGTGTCCTGGGTCTCCTACCGGTGGGACGTGACCTCACCAGGGAGGCGTCCGGGAGGCATCCTGATTAGATGCCCGAACCACCTCATCTGGCTCCTCTCGACGCGGAGGAGCAGCGGGTCTACTCCGAGCTCCCTCCAGATAACTGAGCTTCTCACCCTATCTCTAAGGGAGAGCCCAGCCAGCCTACGGAGGAAGCTCATTTCGGCCGCTTGTACCCGCGATCTTGTTCTTTCGGTCACTACCCAAAGCTCATGACCAGAGGTGAGGGTAGGAACGAAGATCGAATGGTAAATCGAGAGCTTCGCCTTTCGGCTCAGCTCTCTCTTCACCACGCCGGATCTGTGCAGAGTCCGCATTACTGCAGACGCCGCACCGATCCGCCTGTCGATCTCACGCTCCATCCTTCCCTCACTCGTGAACAAGCCCCCGAGGTACTTGAACTCCTCCACTTCGGGCAGGATCTCATCCCCGACCCGGAGAGTGCACTCCACCCTTTCACGGTTGAGGACCATGGACTTGGATTTGGAGGTGCTGTTTCTCAACCCCGGCCGCTTCGCACTCGGTTGCGAAACGATCCAGCGAGAGTTGGAGGTCACGGTCTGATGAAGCCAACAGGACCACATCATCCGCAAAAAGCAGTGACCGAACAGTTGAAAGACTTACAACGTTACTCTGTGTCTGACTCATAAGTGCATCATTATAAAATCTTCTCCAATATTCTTTCAGATGGTGGAAACACGACAACAATTGCCGTGTCTGTCGGTCTTCTTCTTGTCGTTCTCTGCATCATCGTTGGAGTTGTTGCTCTGTTCAAATGTGGAATCATCCGTAAGTCATAAAACAAACTTCTGCCCCTGCAGATCTTTACTAATAACATTAAAATCCATGTTTTCTTTATTATTATTATTATTTTATTTGTTTCTCTCTGAGGGGAAACCAGAGCAATGGTAAATTGATGGGACTTTAATCCACATATACTCATGATGAGATGTGATTCATTTATACTCTACTGCTTTACACACACTGTGACTTCCTTTTAACAAATGTCATGTTCTCTGTTCTCACAGGTATGATAGAGAAGAAGAGAGGGAAGAAGAGAGGGAAGAAGAGAGGGAAGAAGAGAGGGAAGAAGGCAGAACAAGAGGATGAAGAGGAACATCTGCAAGTAACAGAAATGTGACGAGGATCTGAACAGAAGGTGTTGTGGTGTTTGGTGGACTTGCTGCTGGAGTGAGAAAACAAACAAAGATTATTACTCCACAAAAAACCCATCAAACCTCCGTATGTTGATTAGAAAGAGTTTATACAATCACATATAACAACAAAAATGATTTAACTTGACTCAGATTTGAGACAGACTCCAGTTAGTTAAGAATTATATAAAATAACATCAAAATGAGACAAATTATTTTCCATATTATAGTAATATAAATATATATTTTATATTTTATGTAGCACTTTTAAAAAGCAAGTTCATAAAGTTGAACAGATATGAAAAATCGAACATAGTGTTATTACACATTTGAATAAATTCAATGCAATTAAGAAATATAAAACAAATCTTAAATAGCCTAAAGCCAGTTTATAAAAATTATGTTTTAACAGGGTTTTAATAATGTAATAATGATATATAACCTTTTTTATTGTGATTTCTAGACTAAAATATGCAGCAGTATTTTCCATGTGCCAAAAAGTACAAACTTTTATGATCAAAAACCAAAGAGATAAGGCAGGTCCTATTTAGCTTTTGATCAAAACTGCAATAAATGTGATATCTCAGGAATCATCTCTTTAATAAACTAGGAAACATAATCGCTTTAATGACCCAGGAAATGCTGTGAGATTGATCTTCACACATGATCCGTCTATGAACACTGTTTCCAGCCAATGCTTCACATACATGCAGCTTATAACTAATAATTAAATGAGTGTAGCATAATGTCCTTTCAATCAATGCTTGTTCATGTCAGTCTTTATAAAACTAGCAGCATTAGAAAAAAATCCATGCTGTTATATTTTTAGGAGTCTCTAAGCCTGGAAGATTTTCTTTCTTTTAATTAATGTGTTTCTGTAAAGAAATGAAGGCTGATTGTCATTTGAATAAATACAAGTTTTTGCAGTTAAAGATTGTTGTTGAATATATTGAAAGTTATTATTATAATTTTTTTAAAGTATATTTTTTCGGGGTTTTTTGCCTTTAATGTACACGTTAGTAGAGAGAGACATGAAATTGGAGGCAGAGAGGGGGGAATGACACACGGGAGCCTCAACACATGGGGCGGGTGCTCTACCCACTGAGCTATGCTCTACCCCTGAAAGTTATTTTTGACGCATTATCCATTCAGCCCCTGTGAATGTTGGCATGCAGCGAATATTCGATTAGTTGGTTATACCCACCGACTAGTGGTAAAATGTTCCTTTGTTTAAACAACATACAACATTATGTTTTGCAGTTGTTTCTATTGGCAGAGGATCCACATTATTGGAGAAAACAGGAGTTCGTCATGTTAATAGAATGAACAGTACCAGTGGAAATATAAAGTCAGTCGTAAGTGAGTCATAAAAACAGAAGATGAAATGGTGACATTAGGAACAATTTAAAACTTAAAAAGGTACCAGTGTGAGTACAGAAGATAAAAAGACAAACAAAAGCAGGAGATGAAATACAGATGTAGGAACATTTTAAAACTGGAGACTGATTCTGAGCTGGTTTGATCCATTAGTGTCACTTTGCTTTAATTATATTTCCTTTTTTGGTTGGTTGGTACATGTTTGATGAATGTGATGTTTAAAAAGGTGAGAGGTCACTGCAGCAGCTTCCTCTGTATGTTTGTGTGTTTGATGTGAGCTGGTGTCTGAGGACAAACTGCACATGTTGCTTTTTGTTGGATGAATTTATAGATGAAATCAAATCTGATGTCAAACCAAAAATGTTTACATCATTTTGGCAACAGCTGTCTCTGTGACTTCATTTGAACATGCCAAAAAAAAGGGAGTACGTACTGAGAGGAAAGTGTTGTGTGTTGAATGAGAAAAAGGACTTCCTGTTAAGGAGGTCTCATCGAGCAAATAAAAGCATGACCAGATGAACACTGAAGTCACAGAAACATTTAAAGGAGCAGTCTGTAGAATTGAGTGTAATCTAACAGAGAGGACTTTGCAGAAATGCAGTATAATATTCATGTTTTAATGAGTGTTTCATCACCTGAAAATAAGAATCACTATGTTTTTGTTACCTTAGAAAGAGCCTTTATATCTACAGAGGGAGCAGGTCCTCTTCCAAGGAGTTTTGTTCCAAACACAAGCTCCAGAGAGGGTCATTTACTCTCACATGTTTTGTTGTTTGTTTAGGTGTTCCTACACGCCTGAAGGGGTATTCAGTTGCAATCTGCAACCTCACCACTAGATGGCACTAAATCCTACACACTGGTCCTTAAAGATTCAATGAGTGTTTAAATGCACAGTTTGTAGGAAAGGCAGAGCTTTTACCACGGAGGACAATCATTGACGGGAAAGGAACAAGGGTTGGCATCGCAATAAACAGGCCTGCTATGTTACCAGCTACCCATAAAACCGTCCAGTAATAACCTGTATAGCCCACGATGGAAAATACAAGTCCGTGTGTTGGACAAACACTGCGAAAATCCAGACATAATCACGTTACGACTGCCCGTTGTCCTTAAAACGAAAACCAAACTCCTCAAACGAGCCAAACACACAACAATAAACCTCCAACTTCCAGGTCAGAAAACTGACAAGAAATAATGAAAATAACAACAGCAGATTTCTGTCTGGAAGCAGGTAAAACAACAGACAGGAGTCCCGGTTTGAACTGATATCACAGAAAGCGAAGAGGAGTCAAAAAAAGAAGCTCCGTGTGTCACCGACTCTCTGCGCTGGAGTTACCCGCCGGAGAGGCTACCTGCCCCGGCTCGGCTGCAGTTGTGTGGACGCTCTCTGTTAACATGGGAGCTGTAAAAAGGGAGGAGGACTGTAGCGCAACTCAGAAACGGGAAATAGGAGGTAGGACGTGAAGCCGGTCGGTTGTGTGGTCCGCCCACAAGTTAACTTCACGCCCCAGATCGAAATTAACATAGAATATAAACCTCAGTTTATCCAAATCAGGAAGACAAATGACAGATACTTGAAGCTTCATCTGAAAATGAATCAGATCTTCGTGACGGTTAAATTTAATTAAATATAGATCATTAAAAATAAAACAGTAAGACTTACATTCCTGAAGTGAAGTGACTAGAAGAAAGCAGATACAACTTAGTTCACTTATATCATCATTATTAGAGGTATGTGATTGACAGTTTTGTTAGTTTTCTATTGCTGTACTTTCCTTTATTTTATTGTGTTTCTGTTACTTGTTGCTCTTTGTGCAATATTTTAATGTAAATCACTCTGTGCTTAACTCTGTAACATGTCGTCATTATCATGGCTTTCAATAAATTGCTATGATATATTTGACCAAACTGCACAGGGTTTTTGTTGGGAGAAGCACAGTCCTCCAGACTCCACTAGCTCCAGCTCCCACAGTTTGATATTGAAAGTAAAGTGGCAAGTAGGGAAGAGAAGTCTCCTCCTCCTTTTCCTCGTGAGATATAAAAGTTCACCCAGTAAGAGAGAGGCAGTAGGACAAACACTTGAAGCAGACAGTGGGTGCTGTGAACACTTTATCTGAAGATGAATGAGATCTTTGTGACGGTCCTGTGTCTTCTATGGTTTGCTGGAGATGTGACAGGTAAGTTCAGACTGCATTATTGTTAATTTAATGTGCTTCTTAGACACGTGCTGTTATTATCACCACTGCCATATACTACTAACAAAATATAAATTATTTAAATTTGACAGCTTCTTACAGTTTTTGGATGCCAGTCTCATATTTAAAATACTATATGGGCTGGACAGACAGTCTTCTCAGTACGCGCTTCAAACTACTGGAATCCCTACTGATGTAAGAGATTGCACCAGGTTATCTATCCTTTAAAAATAAATTAAATTTAAGAGATGGATTAAAAATAACCAAAACTATAACCATAACTAACCTGCACTGTAATTTCTCTGTATGTCTAACGCCCTGTATGTCTGTCTGTCTTAAACAACCTGTTGTTTTAATTGTGCTGATTTGTCACTCTGTTGTTAAGTTTTTTCTTTATTTGACTTTTATTGTTATTTATTTTTCTTTCTTTCTGTCCTGACTTGCCAAGGGACAACGGATGAAAACTAGCCATTTTAGCTAATTCTGGTGCATTTACATTTGAATGTGAAATGTTCATGAATGTACACTGTCCCTTTTTAAAAAGAAGAAGACACCTGCTACACACCTCAAGTCCACAACAGTCCGTTTCAGGACTGTTGTGGACTTGAGGTGTGTTGGTGTGTTGATGTCTTAGAGTGACATTGATCTGATTTACGGGTTTCTCTCTACCACTGCATCTCTCTCTCTCTCTCTCTCTCTCTCTCTCTCTCTCTCTCTCTCTCTCTCTCTCTCTCTCTCTCTCTCTCTCTCTCTCTCTCTCTCTCTCTCTCTCTCTCTCTCTCTCTCTCGCCCCCCCCTCCTCTCAGTAATATGATGTCAGGGTTGCACAGTTATGTTACGGCTGACTGCTTGAATACTGTGGTCACTACAAGATCCCTCACTCCTCTGCATGTTGGTGCAGCTCCAGCCCTGCAGCCTAAAAACACCATCAAATGAATGAGAGGACTGACTATTTAAAATTACCGATGCAGCAATGTAAAAAAAAACAACTATTACAAGTAGAAATCCTGCCAATAATCTTACTACAGTAAAAAAGAAGAAAGTAGAAGGTAGCATCACATGGACATGCTCAAGTAAATTGCAAGTACTTGAAACAGGGTTTCCCACAGAAAATGTGTTAGTTAAGGTGGTGGGGAGCGGGGGGGGGGGGGGTGTCTTGTCAAAAGTAGGCTATAAGTCAGCCGCGTGTAAATGGTAAACACCACTAGCCTTAATGGAGTGGACAAAATATTAGGAACACCATTCAATTTAATGCACACCACAATCACTCAATAATGAACATTAAGCAGAATTTTCACCTTCTTGTCAAAACATTTTCATAAATGTAGAATTTATAGCAGAGCTGCTGTATTTGATTAAAATAGATTGCACAGGTTAAGTAGTTATATTTAGCTTCAGTAGCATCACGTTTTTGTTGAATCTGCCTCACTCTCTCTCTTCAGGTCTGCTGAATGAGAAATATCTGAGTGACTTAAAGTTGACATTTTGTAACATCAGCTGATAAAACCCGCAGCACCGCAGCATTTTACACATTATGCCGCTAATATCACCTGTTTAGTTGGAGCTGTTCATACTCTGAGCCGGTTAGCCTGAAACTTGTTACTATAGTAACGTCACAGTTAGCCTGAAACTTGTTACTATAGTAACGTCACAGTTACCTGTCTGAGAATTAACGTTGTTAATGTTGACATCACATGGCACAGTCTTTCGGGCTCCGCTGCTTTTTCCTGAGCAGGTTCTGCCTCAGATGATGTAGATTTATGTTTTAACCAGCGGTCTGTTTGTTTCCTTAAACTTAATATCACTGTTAGCCGTTAGCGTGTCCGTGTTATGCTAGCGGGAGGTACGGAGAGCTACAGGTGTGTTCAGGGTCCCAGTCAGACAGTCGGACACAGCGGTTCCCGCCCGCAGCAGACGTTGGTTGGATTTATTTATTTTATTTTATTTATTTATTTATTTTTATATATTTTTTTGAAGACGTTAGTTAAGGCGGCAGGCGTGTGTTGCTTAGGCGGCCGCCTTAGCTGTAAAGAGCTGTGGGAAACCCTGTGAAAATTATATTGAAGTACAGTAATTGAGGAAATGTAGTCACTTTCCACCACTGATCAAGGAGAAGTTGTTCTTATTTACCTGTACTTATATGGAAGTGGGTCTGTGTTGTTAAAAAAAGTTAATATTTCTGCTGCCAATATGGAGCGAAAAAACAATTACACAACCAATAACCCTTTGAGTGTACATCTGGGCATGTGCGTATTGTAAGAAGATGATCCACAGCAGTCTTTAGTAAAGTCTCCAAACAGTGTGGAGTGAACATTGAAGTGTACCAAGTGACTGGAAGACATCAAAGCCCAACAAACAATTCATTAATTGAACTTTTTCTTAATGAAATGGAAAGAAACAGCAAAAACAGGCCATATTAGTATGTTTTTTAAACAATCTAAATGTTTACATGTTTGATTCCTCAGGAGAGTATCGCGCCATTTGCTCAACTCAGCCTGTAGTGGCAGAAGAAGGAGATGATGTCACACTCCAGTGTCGTCTGGACCCACCGATCGACCTGATTGATTACACATTAGATTTGGTGAGAGTCGACCTCAATGAAATAGTGTACGCATACCGAGATAAGAAGCCCTACTATGATGCACAGATGGAGAGATACAGAAACAGGACCACCTTCAGCCTGGATGGGTTGACCAGAGGGGAGATGACACTGCGGATCTCCTCGGTACAGCTGGATGAGAGTGGACTCTACAGATGCTTTGTCCCAAAACTAAAGGCCCACTGTACCGTGAACGTCACTGTTGGTGAGCATGCCGTATTTAACACTGAACAGATCATTTCAGTGTTTTTTAATTTAAACACTATAGAATAAAAATGCAGAAAATATAGACTTTTATTTTGTCTTGTATTTCATTTGAAACAGTGCCAAAGGGCCAACTGAACACATCAAAGACAGGTGGTGATATCAGCACAACCAGACCTCCAGGGCCACATCTGACCAACCCTAAAGGTAAATGTCTTTGAGATGATCGAGAAAACAACAGTTTCTTTAGCACACTTCCATTTTCTTTGACTGCATGATCATGTTGGATTGGTATTCAGTCAAACTACGTTCTAACCGCTCGTCTTCATCAAGCATGTTCCCCATAAGACTGATAAGACTAAGAGTTCATACTGTGCTATTTTTGTGCATTTTATACATTTGGAAATTACCACTGTATATGTGTGAGTGTAGTAACATCTATCTAACTTTTACACCACTGTTTCATATCCTAAAGCCATAGTCATGCACATGTTGGCTGGGTGCTTATAAGAGTTTCTGTCTGCGGTTAAGTAAACCGAACAGTTCAAAGACTTACAATATTACTCTGTCTGACTCATAAGTGCATCATTATAAAATGTTTTCCAATATTGTTTCAGATGGTGAAAACACGACAGCTTTTGCCATGTCTGTCTGTCTTCCTCTTGTTTTCATTCTCTGCATTGTTGGAGTTGTTGCTCTGTTCAGACTTGAAATCATGCGTAAGTCATAAAACAAACTTCTGCCTCACAGATATTTACTAATAACATTAAAATCCATGTTCTCATTATTATGATGATTAAGTTATTATGATTATTATTTTTCTCTCCGAGGGGAAACCAGAGCAAAAGTAAATTATTGGGACTTTAATCCACATATACTCATGATGAGATGTGATTCATTTATACTCTACTGCTTTACACACACTGTGACTTCCTTTTAACAAGTGTCATGTTCTCTGTTCTCACAGGTATGATAGTGAAGAAGAGAGGGAAGAAGGCAGAACAAGAGGATGAAGAGGAACATCTGTAAGTAACAGAAATGTGACGAGGATCTGAACAGAAGGTGTTGTGGTGTTTGATGGACTTGCTGCTGGAATGAGAAAACAAACAAAGATTATCACTCCACAAAAAACCCATCAAACCTCCGTATGTTGATTAGAAAGAGTTTATACAATCACATATAACAACAAAAATGATTTAACTGGATCCAGAAGTTCAGAATGGAGAAGAGCATTTCATCAGATTTGAGCCAGACTCCAATTAGGAAAGAATGATATAAAATAACTAAATGAGAACAATTATTTCCTATATTATAGTAATATTAGGGCTGTCAAACGATTATTTTTTAATCGAGATTAATCGCAGAATCTCCATAGTTAATCGCGATTAATCGCGTTTTGAATTGCATGTTTAAAATCCTGTTATTTTCCATTTGAAGGCAGTTTTAAGCCCATAATGTAAAGCATTTCTTACCAGAGTGTCTTAACTGGGAATCAATCACGGCTCTGCTGCGACTCCCACACTCCAAAATGGTCCTTTGGTGGAGCTGAGGCTCGCTTGGCTGCACCTGGGTGTTTAGCGTGGAGGTGCTAACTCAAACTCCACGTACTCCGGTGATAGTTAAACTCCGTTTGACACAGGTTGCATTTTTCTTTTGACTTGTCAACTGAACCGTCTGGAAGTGTTTTAAAGTTAAACAAGCCGTTCAAAAGTCCAGTAGCTCTCTTACTTTCCATCAGCGCGGTAGGTTTACTGCAGGAGGCCACTTCAAAGCATAGCGCTACAGCTAGAGGAGCCGTCTACGGGGGAGTAGAAGTGACAAAAAGGCTTGCAACATTAAAATGCGATAAAAAAAATTAACTCGTTATGGATTGCATTAATCTAATCGCGATTAACACGTTAACCCCTAAAGCCCTAAATTATATTTTATTTATGAAGCCCTTTTTAAAAACAATATTCATAAAGTTAATCAGATATGAAAAATTGAACATAGTGTTATTACACATTTGAATAAATTCAGTGCCATTAAATTCTTAAATAGCCTAAAGCCAGTTTATAAAAATTATGTTTTAAATAATGTAACAATGATATATAACCTTTTTTATTGTGATTGTATTGTATTTTATTGTGATGCAGTATTTTCCATGTGCCAAAAAGTACAAACTTTTATGATCAAAAACCAAAGAGATAAGGCAGGTCCTGTTTAGCTTTTGATCAAAACTGCAATAAATGTGATATCTCAGGAATCATCTCTTTAATAAACTAGGAAACATAATCGCTTTAATGACCCAGGAAATGCTGTGAGATTGATCTTCACACATGATCCGTCTATGAACACTGTTTCCAGCCAAATGCTTCACATACATGCAGCTTATAACTAATAATTAAATGAGTATAGCAGCTTAATGTCCTTTCAATCAATGCTTGTTCATGTCAGACTTGATAAAACTAGCAGCATTATTTTCTCTCTAATAACATTAAATGACGGAGCTGATTCACTGAGGGAAGCTGTGGAAAGTGTCTCTGGAGCTCACAGTGGTCATTAATCAAAACAAACTCTGCTAGTTTCTCTATTCCAGCATTTTAAAGAAGCAGCAGAGGACAACCAGCATATGGGGCATGACCTTGTGTCTTTTTAAAGTAGAAGTTTTATACATGACATATCACATCATATGTACGATATCGCCTCTCGGTGCCTTTTATCATTAACACTGCCAGCAGGCACAACCTGAGGCTGCAGTATGAACTATATACCTCAGAGTCTTATCAACATTTGTTTCTCTGCTTGTATCAGGGTATTATGGACAAAACTGCAAATCAGTGACTGTTACAGTAATATTTAAATCTCTGAATGTGATATCATCCACTATTAGAGGTATGTGAGTGTGAGAGTTTTGTTGTTAGTTTTGTTTCTATTGTTGTTGCACTTTCCTTTATTTCATATTTCCCTCACTACAGGTCTGAAGTACAGGTCCGAGGTTTAGATATACAGTTTATTGTGACTTTGCTACTACTGTGTGGGCTAACAAAATAATGATAATAATAATGATGATGATAATAATACTAATAATAATAATAATAATAATAATAATAATAATCATTTCAGCATTCTGGGGATATAAGCTGTAGGTTATCTGCGTTTGAAATATTACCATCTGTATTTAAACTTTATGCATGTTGATTATGCAAGCAGCACAATGCCATTAGGCTATTTATTTTTGTATCTATCCAAAGTTCATGTTTCACTGTTCAATGTTCAATATGTGTTTATCTTCAACAATAAATAGCCTAATAATAAACCCGTGTTTTATTGCTTTTCATGTCTTCCAAGCCTATGATAATGTGAATGAGCTCATGTTGACAATAATTTCACCTTTCACCTACACAACCTGTGTAGGTAGGAAGGCTAGAGGAGAGGGAAGGCGGTGGCTGCTGCTAGAGGAGAGGGAAGGCGGTGGCTGCTGCTAGAGGAGAGGGAAGACGGTGGCAGCTGCTACTACTAAATGCTTTAAATGCTGTTGTAGAGCAGGTTAAACAACACCACAGCAGCTTGTAATCAATACCTTACTTGTTTGAGCTATATTTTTATATTTCATATTCAGTTGCTGCCAAGTAGGCCTACGTTTTGTATCTGTTGGGGTCTGCATGAATATTAAATACATACACAGAATATAAATGTTGAATAAGTCGACAACTCCAGACAAAATGTTTCTCTTTTTTCCCATTAATGCTCACACATTGACTGTCAGTAATTTCCGCCACATCAGATCATGTTCTTTTGCTGCTGCTACTGTTTTGCTTTTTTCCTCAATGAGAGAGAGGTGCGGAGGCGTGGGCTGCCCCGCTCCGCCCTCCCGCCCGTCCCATTCATACTGACTGTATAAAAACGCCCTACGGACAGGAAGACAGGTGACAACACTTGCAGCCGGATGGTGTGAACGCTGTGTGTGAAAATGAATGAGATCTTTGTGACGGTCCTGTGTCTTCTATGGTTTGCTGGAGATGTGACAGGTAAGTTCAGACTGCATTATTGTTAGTTTAGTTCGCTTCTTAGACACGTGCTGTTTATTTTGTGGATGGAACAAGACACTTGTTGTTACTAGTTTCTTACTATTAGTACGTCTCTCTTAGCTGTAGTGCTGAGTGATGCTAACTAAGGGGGCTTTAGATGAGAGTTCAGTTCGTAAGAGTTGCTTCGGAGATCGTTCTGCTTTCATTCATTTATTTATTTATTTCTACTCGGCTGTTTATTCACGAGTCCGTTAGCAGCACTGTGGCTCTCCTGTGTTTCAGCAGGTGAAGCGGTCGCGTGCAGGAAGATTTACTCCGTTGCGTGGATTCGTTCACAACAATTGCGCAGCATCCTCGTCACCATTGTAGAAACTCAATGTCCTCACTGTTTCATATGTTTGGACTTGAAGCTTTAATAAACTCTCAGTGAAATCCATGGTGAAATCACAGTTAACATACCACAATAACCGCTTTATCACTCAGTTCGCGCAGCAGCAACTAACACCGACTGTAAACACAACGTGACTTCCTCACTGAGAGAGAGAGAGAGAGAGAAAGAGAGAGAGAGGTGTAGAGAACCAGGAAGGTTTTTGTCAGAGGATAGTTAGACCCACACAGGGCACTGGAAGCTGTAAGTAAAGGTGGGTGATATTGTCGTATCAATATTAAATAAAAGTCTCGTTGTTCAAAAAATGTTGAAGTTCAAAAATCAAATCAAATCAAATCAAAGATCATCAGGAGTCGTCCA
>NC_070581.1:31824421-31854421 GCF_027409825.1 Scomber japonicus | reverse complement strand
TCGATGAGATAGTGTACGCATACCGAGATAAGAAGCCCTACTATGATGCACAGGTGGAGAGATACAGAAACAGGACCAACTTCAACCTGGATGGGTTGACCAGAGGAAACATGACACTGCGGATCTCATCGGCACAGCTGGATGACAGTGGACGGTACAGATGTTACGTCCAAGACCAAAATCCAAAACTAAAGGACCACTGTGACGTGAACGTCACCGTTGGTGAGCATGCCGTATTTAACATTGAACAGATCATTTCAGTGTTTTTTAATTTAAACTCTACAGAATAAAAATGCAGAACATATAGACTTTTATTTTGTCTTGTATCTCATTTGAAACAGTACCAAAGGGCCAACTGAACACATCAAAGATAGTTGGTGATGTCAGCACAACCAGACCTCCAGGGACAAATGTGACCAACCCTAAAGGTAAATGTCTTTGAGATGATCGAGAAAACAACAGATTCTTTAGCACATCTTCTTTCTTTGAGTGCATCATTGTGTGATTATGTCATGAAATTGTAAAGAATAGGTTAGCTAGATGTTATACTACACTCACACACATACCGCGGTAATTTTCCACATGCGTAAATGTGATTAAAATGCATTTTGGTGTTAACAGGAAGTCAATAATATTAACACTACTTTCTGCCTCCCTGGTGAATTTGAAATGAAAGTGGGTACATTTCCACTATATTAATTGATTATTCGTTTGGTCTGTAAAATGTAGCTCAAATATCTTGTTTTGTGCTGAGCAAAAGTCCAGAACCACACAAAATGTTCAGTTTACTGTCATAGAGGACTAAACTAAAGAAACCAGACAATATTCATATCTAAGAAGAAAGAATGAGAGAATTTGGGTTGTTGTTCTTTTTCACAATAGTTTGTGACTATGTTCCTGTCGATTGACTAATCCATTAATCGTTGCAGCTGTAGTAACAGTACGTTATGAGCTCTATCGGTTTTATGTGGCATCTGCCTGTGAAAAGTGTCGAGGGGAAGAAGAGCGGTTTAAAAGTAGTTTGATATCATTTGATTGAATTCAAATCCAGTGTTGACTCCCAATCCCATCAAATCATATTAGGTTTATAATTAAAACATTTGCACCTGAAAATGAGCCGAGCAGCATCATATAAAATGTATCTGACACAGCTGATGCCTGCTGTATATTACCAGTTACTGACTTTCACACCTGTGGTTTCCTTTCTGTGTTGTGTGGTTAAGTAAACCGAACAGTTCAAAGACTTACAACGTTACTCTGTGTCTGACTCATAAGTGCATCATTATAAAATCTTCTCCAATATTCTTTCAGATGGTGAAAACACGATATGTATTCCCATGTCTGTTTTTCTTCTTCTTGTCGTTCTCTGCATCATCGTTGGAGTTGTTGGTCTGTTCCAATGTGGAATCATCTGTAAGTCATAAAACAAACTTCTGCCCCCACAGATCTTTACTAATAACATTAAAATCCATGTTCTCTTTATTATTATTATTATTAGTATTATTATTATTATTTTATTTGTTTCTCTCTGAGGGGAAACCAGAGCAAAGGTAAATTGATGGGACTTTAATCCACATATACTCATGATGAGATGTGATTAATTTATACTCTACTGCTTTACCCACACTGTGACTTCCTTTTAACAAGTGTCATGTTCTCTGTTCTCACAGGTATGATAGTGAAGAAGAGAGGATGAAGAGGAACATCTGCAAGTAACAGAAATGTGACGAGGATCTGAACAGAAGGTGTTGTGGTGTTTGGTGGACTTGCTGCTGGAATGAGAAAACAAACAAAGATTATTACTCCACAAAAAACCCATCAAACCTCCGTATGTTGATTAGAAAGAGTTTATACAATCACATATAACAACAAAAATTATTTAACTGGATCCAGAAGTTCAGAATGGAGAAGAGCATTTCATCAGATTTGAGCCAGACTCCAATTAGTAAAGAATGATATAAAATAACTAAATGAGAACAATTATTTTCCATATTATAATAATATATTTTATTCATGAAGCCCTTTTAAAAAGAATGTTCATAAAGTTAATCAGATATGAAAAATTAAGAGATATTTAAAAATTCTTAAATAGCCTAAAGCCAGTTTATTAAAAAAATGTTTTAAAAGAGTTTTAATGATGTAATAATGATACATAACCGTTTTTATTGTGATGCAGTATTTTCCATGTGCCAAAAAGCACAAACTTATATGATCAAAAACCAAAGAGATAAAGCAGGTCCTGTTTAGCTTTTTATCAAAACTGCAATAAATGTGATATGTCAGGAATCATCTCTTTTAATAAACTAGGAAACATAATCAATTTAATGACCCAGGAAATGCTTCACACATGATCCGTATATGAACACTGTTTCCAGCCAAATGCTTCACATACATGCAGCTTATAACTAATAATTAAATGAGTATAGCAGCTTAATGTCCTTTTCAGTCAATGCTTGTCCATGTCAGACTTTATAAAACTGGCAGCATTATTTTCTCTCTAATAACATTAAATGACGGAGCTGATTCACTGAGGGAAGCTGTGGAAAGTGTCTCTGGAGCTCACAGTGGTCATTAATCAAAACAAACTCTGCTAGTTCCTCTATTCCAGCATTTTAAAGAAGCAGCAGAGGACAACCAGCACATGGGGCATTTAAAGTAGAAGTTTTATAGATCACATATCATAGATCATATGTACGATATCACCACTCTGTGCCTTTTATCATTAACACTGCCAGCAGACACAACCTGAGGCTGCAGTATGAACTATATACCTCAGAGTCTTATCATCATGATTGTGATTTTGTGTGTAGTTACCCTTTAAAAAAATCAATCAGCGATCCAGACTGTGAACAAACAAAGTGTCTTCTTCCTTGATGTCACGTTTTAAACCAGCTGCTCATACAAGCATTAAGGGCTGTTCACACTGAGAACGATAATTATAACGATAACTATCAATGTAAAGTTTTAAATGTCGTTCTTACTCGAGTCCACACCACAACGATAACGATAGAGGAGAACAATATTGTTGGAATCACTTTTAGAGCAATTTGATGAACAATAAAAACACTGACTGTCAATCAAACTTCCTATTTATTTATTGTAATGCAGCTTTGCTCCTCTCTCACCACGGACTATAAACTGGAGCAAGACGACAGAGGTGATTTCTTTAGAGAGGTTTGTCTCTCTTTATTATACAAAGATGCTGTAGCTTTGTTCTCTATTATAATGTAATATAATGGATCTTTGTAAGCCGATCTGTGCTCATACTGTGTGTTACTGCTGCACTTTTACACACCAAGCTTCAACATCTGCTGCTGGTCAGTAGTTTGGTCTGTAAATACTGAAACATCACAGCAACTAGAGTCTGAAATACTTCTGATCAACACACTGTTAGTTGGATCAACAACAATAAATAATGTGAAGGCTGACTGTTTCTAACACTGTAGTTCTCTGCTTGTATCAGGATATTATGGACAAAGCTGCAAATCAGTGACTGTTACTGTAATATTTAAATCTCTGAATGTGATATCATCCACTATTAGAGGTATGTGATTGACAGTTTTGTTAGTTTTTTTTCTATTGCTGTACTTTCCTTTATTTTATTGTGTTTCTGTTACTTGTTGCTCTATGTGCAATATTTTAATGCAAATCACTCTGTGCTTAAATCTGTAACATGCCGTCATTATCATGGCTTTTAATAAATTGCTATAATATATTTGACCAACACTGCAGTTGTTGTTATTCTCATTATTAATATTCTTTTTAGAGTTTCCTCTGTATGTTTGTGTGTTTGATGTGAGCTGGTGTCTGAGGACAAACTGCACATGTTGGTTTTTGTTGGATGAATTTATAGATGAAATCAAATCTGATGTCAAACCAAAAATGTTTACATCATTTTGGCAACAGCTGTCTCTGTGACGTCATTTGAACACGCCGGAAAAAAGGGGGTACTGAGAGGAAAGTGTTGTGTGTTGAATGAGAAAAAGGACTTCCTGTTAAGGAGGTCTCACCGAGCAAATAAAAGCATGACCAGATGAACACTGAAGTCACAGAAACATTTAAAGGAGCAGTCTGTAGAAGTGAGTGTAATCTAACAGAGAGGACTTTGCAGAAATGCAATATTAATATTCATAATTTAATGAGTGTTTCATCACCTGAAAATAAGAATCACTATGTTTTTGTTACCTTAGAAAGAGCCTTTATATCTACAGAGGGAGCAGGTCCTCTTCCAAGGAGTTTTGTTCCCAACACAAGCTCCAGAGAGGGTCATTTACTTCTCTCACATGTTTTGTTGTTTAGGTGTTCCTACCATGGTTCCTACACGCCTGAAGGGGTATTCAGTTGCAATCTGCAACCTCACCACTAGATGGCACTAAATCCTACACACTGGTCCTTAAAGATTCAATGAGTGTTTAAACTTTAAACAGTACCGGTTCACCCAATATGCACACTACGCACGTTGCGTAGGGCCCCGCAAACTCATAGAGGCCCCGTGGGAAACAACAACAACAAAACAAAAGACCTGACGACGTGACCGTCCGTCGCGCTGCTCGCGCACGTCAGATTGCCAGTGCATGCATGTGATTCACATCAACGGCAAGATGAAGCGAAGTTATCCCTCGGGGAATGAAAAGAGGAAAAAAAGTGCATGAAAATGAACAGCGGAAACAGCAGTCAGGTAACTTTCCTCTCCGGGTGGGAGAGTGGGAGGGACGGGGCTAGTCCGTGTTTGACCTGCATAACAGGGCGGTGAGCCCTGGGTGAACAGCGGACGGTCTCCGTGTGCGTCTTGCTAGTTTCTGTAATGTGTTATATCAATCTCTCTGAGTGTAGTTACAACTGCACTTATACAAAATGGAAAGTAATGGATAAATATTTACTCAGATTGTATTTTGTTTGCTTGGATAGCCCACATGCACATATAGATACAGATATATTAGTGAATAAATAAAACTTGTGAAATATTATGACAATGGTGCTAAATAGGCTAAATAATAATCTAAATCTAAGTGTATGAAGGTAAAACAAGTGCAGTCAATTTGATGGAACTGAATTAATAGTAGCCTGATCTATATTTTACAGGTGCTATGCTTAAGTTCCTAACAAGCAGCACAGAGTCCAGTCAGTCAGCCAGTGGAGGGACAGAACCAGATAAGACAGGCACAGATGAGCCACCTTCAACCAGCACAGAGCAATCATATGCAACTGCCTCAGCAAGTACAAGCAGCAGCACAGGTCCAGTACAGCCATCCAGAAAGTGCAGAAAGGGACACTTTTAATGGTGAGTAATTTGTTACACATTTAGTTCGATTTGATTGGGTCTGATTTGAATTAGACTAACAGGTGGCGACACTAGTGCAATATGTTTAAAGGGGGGATGAGTGGAAGCACTGGGTGTCAGGTGCGACTGTTCAGTTAAGAGGGCCCCTTAGCAGAATTTTGCCTAGGGCCCCATGGAGGTCTGAACCGGCTCTGTGTTTAAATGCACAGTTTGTAGGAAAGGCAGAGCTTTTACCACCAAGTTAAATATAAAGAGAACTCATCTGACAAAAAGCGTCCAGTAATAACCAGTATAGCCCACGATGGCAAATACAACTCTGTGTGTTGGACAAACACTGCGAAAATCCAGACATGATTGCGTTACGACTGCCCGTTGTCCTTCAAACGAAAACCAAACAGCTCTATGTGCAATATTTTAATGCAAATCACTCTGTGCTTAAATCGGTAACATGCCGTCATTATCATGGCTTTTAATAAATAGCTATGATATATTTGACCAACACTGCAGTTGTTGTTATTCTCATTATTAATATTGTTTTTAGAGTTTATTTAGTTTAATTTTATTGCTCATTAAAAAAAAAAACATAATACAGGAAAAGTAATACATGCAGAACCTTTTTTGAGATTGAGAAAATGAAACAATAAAGGAATAAATGAAACTCATAAGGGTTTGTCAGGTGACCCTCCTCTGGTGAGACATGCACTTAAAAATGGGCAAACTGTTCCTTTATTTAAACAATATTAGATTATGTTTTGTAGTTGTTTCTATTGGCAGAAGATCCACATTATTGGAGAAAACAGGAGTTCGTCATGTTAATAGAATGAACAGTACCAGTGGGAATATAAAGTCAGTCGTAAGTTAGGCATAAAAACAGAAGATGAAATAGTGACATTAGGAATATTTTAAAACTGGAGACTGATTCTGAGCTGGTTTGATCCATTAGTGTCACTTTGCTTTAATTATATTTCCTCTTTGGTTGGTTGGTACATGTTTGATGAATGTGATGTTTAAAAAGGTGAGAGGTCACTGCAGCAGCTTCCTCTGTATGTTTGTGTGTTTGATGTGAGCTGGTGTCTGAGGACAAACTTGCACATGTTGCTTTTTGTTGGATGAATTTATAGATGAAATCAAATCTGATGTCAAACCAAAAATATTAACTGCGATGTGTTTTTCCCGCCCCCGCACTTCTCTGAGCGGAGAAGGGAAGTCCGCACAGAGAAGACTATTCGTCTCCATCGGGACGGGCACGGTCAGTGTCTCCATCATTGTTGACTTCACTGCTGGGTTATGCTACTGAGGTGGAGGCAACAGTAGGAGCGCTTGATGCTGTAGGTGGTCCAAGATTTGCAGGGGTGGGACTGAGAAACCTCAACAGCGCATCTGAAGAGAGAAGAGGAGTATGTCACACCAGTCTAATAATAAATATGATATGACACATAATATGATTTCAAGAATAAAATGAAATTAAATAATATAAATGAAAAATCTAAGAGATACATGCATGATGTTCACTATAGCCTACTGTACATGTATAATATACAATGTACTTTTTCTGATATGCACATTATATAAGATTCAATTTTATTGTCATTACAACAAAATGCTGATTAGCAGAATGCAAAGAAGTAGTAATCTACAGTATAATATAGAATGTGGGAATGCTAAATTATGCTATAACATGAATGATGTGCACTTTAACACTGATGTAAAGTTTAACACTAAACACACTTTAGACAATATGAACTGTAACACAACATACAGCTAGGCTTATGTTGTGACAAATATTCCATAAGTTCCTCGTTGTTTAAAATGTTGAAGTTCAAAATTAAATCAAATAAAAAATCATCAGGAGTCGTCCAGCTGAATGCAGTTAGAGTTTTATTGTCTCTTGGGGAGTCTTTTTTATACTGTCAATATGGCTGACCCTTGCCAAAAGTTGTACCCCCCCCCCCCCCCCCCCCCCATGTTTGGTGTACGTTTAACCAATCAGTTTTCTTCCAAAACACATGATATCATCTTGGCCCAGACTCTTGGAAATACAGGTGCTTTCTGGTCTCCTCCCATGTTGAGTTGTTTTTGGGTTTTTTGGGTACACAGCTGCTGTTTTGCTCAGCAGATCTGACACATGTCATGTCAAGTTCAATCTTGACCTGTTACCTTGTTTCAACTGCATTCGTTTTCAATAATAGTGATTATGATGATTATAATAATAACAATACAGATTATATTTAATCACATATATTGTGATTTTCATACTCATTCAATCATAAAGTACTTATTCACTTAGTAGTTGCAGAATCACATATACTTCTTTGTTTAACACAATGCCTTCAGATATGATCACCTTTAGCCTATGATGGTCAACAATCAAGTACCCTTTTAACAGATACAACATTGTTCATTATTAGTAATTATCCCCTAAATTTTACACTACACTTACAACTATAATAAAAGGGTGGAAAAGGAATAGCATTTTGATTGACTATTACAAGCTAAGAAAACGTTAGCTAACCAGATGTCAATAAAAATGTAAACAAATTTTAGATTATAACACCTGTCCTTCCTTCCTTCCTTTTTTCCTTACTTCGTTCGTTCCTTCCTTCCACCCTCCCTTCCTTCTGTCTGTCTGTCCGTCCTTCACTGTCTGTTTTTCCTTCCTTCGCTTCTTATTTCCTTCCTTCCTTTCTTCCTTTCTTCCCTCCATCTTTTTAATGATCTGGCCCACATGAGATCAGACTGGTCTGTATGTGGCCCTTAAATGAAAACGAGTTTGACACCTCTGTAGTAGAAGAACTGGTAATAGTACAGAACAGCAGTGGAGAAGCAAAACTCGTATTAGTTGCAGTAGGAGCTGTGGGAAGTATAAAAAGGGTGGTATCAACTAAATGTACACTTTCATGATCACTGTGGATCCATGAGTCATTGTTTCAGTGCTGTGTCAGAAAAAACTCTTCATCATCATCCAGGAGTTCATCCTGTTAACAGAAGAATCAAAGGTACCAGTGTGAGTACAGAAGATAAAGACAAACAAAAGCAGAAGATGAAATACAGATGTAGGAACATTTTAAAACTGGAGACTGATTCTGAGCTGGTTTGATCCATTAATGTCACTTTGCTTTAATTATATTTCCTCTTTGGTTGGTTGGTACATGTTTGATGAATGTGATGTTTAAAAAGGTGAGCGGTCACTGCAGCTGCTTCCTCTGTATGTTTGTGTGTTTGATGTGAGCTGGTGTCTGAGGACAAAGTTGCACATGTTGCTTTTTGTTGGATGAATTTATAGATGAAATCAAATCTGATGTCAAACCAAAAATATTATCTGCGGTGTGTTTTTTCCACCCCCGCACTTCTCTGAGCGGAGAAGGGAAGTCTGCACAGAGAAGACCATTCGTCTCCATCGGGATGGGTGCGATCAGTGTCTCCATCATTGTTGACTTCACTGCTGGGTTATGCTACTGAGGTGGAGGCAACAGTAGGAGCGCTTGATGCTGTAGGTGGTCCAAGATTTGCAGGGGTGGGACTGAGAAACCTCAACAGCGCATCTGAAGAGAGAAGAGGAGTATGTCACACCAGTCTAATAATAAATATGATATGATACATAATATGATTTCAAGAATAAAATGAAATGAAATAATATAAATGAAAAATCTAAGAGATACATGCATGATGTTCACTATAGCCTACTGTACATGTATAATATACAATGTACTTTTTCTGATATGCAAACTATATAAGATTCAATTTTATTGTCATTACAACAAAATGCTGATTAGCAGAATGCAAAGAAGTAGTAATCTACAGTATAATATAGAATGTGGGAATGCTAAGTTATGCTATAACATGAATGATGTGCACTTTAACACTGATGTAAAGTTTAACACTAAACACACTTTAGACAATATGAACTGTAACACAACATACAGCTAGGCTTATGTTGTGACAAATATTCCATAAGTTCCTCGTTGTTTAAAATGTTGAAGTTCAAAATTAAATCAAATCAAAAATCATCAGGAGTCGTCCAGCTGAATGCAGTTAGAGTTTTATTGTCGACAGCAAAACCCGGAATCACAATACACAGACCATGTCCATGCACCAGTGACGCAAAGAGATAAGACTCTTGGGGAGTCTTTTTTATACTGTCAATATGGCTGACCCTTGCCAAAAGTTGTACCCCCCCCCCCCCCCCCCCCATGTTTGGTGTACGTTTAACCAATCAGTTTTCTTCCAAAACACATGATATCATCTTGGCCCAGACTCTTGGAAATACAGGTGCTTTCTGGTCTCCTCCCATGTTGAGTTGTTTTTGGGTTTTTTGGGTACACAGTTGCTGTTTTGCTCAGCAGATCTGACACAGGTCATGTCAAGTTCAATCTTGACCTGTTACCTTGTTTCAACTGCATTCGTTTTCAATAATAGTGATTATAATGATTATAATATTAACAATACAGATTATATTTAATCACATATATTGTGATTTTCATACTCATTCAATCATAAAGTACTTATTCACTTAGTAGTTGCAGAATCACATATACTTCTTTGTTTAACACAATGCCTTCAGATATGATCACCTTTAGCCTATGATGGTCAACAATCAAGTACCCTTTTAACAGATACAACATTGTTCATTATTAGTAATTATCCCCTAAATTTTACACTACACTTACAACTATAATAAAAGGGTGGAAAAGGAATAGCATTTTGATTGACTATTACAAGCTAAGAAAACGTTAGCTAACCAGATGTCAATAAAAATGTAAACAAATTTTAGATTATAACACCTGTCCTTCCTTCCATCCTTTTTTCCTTACTTCGTTCGTTCCTTCCTTCCTCCCTCCCTTCCTTCTGTCTGTCTGTCCGTCCTTCACTGTCTGTTTTTCCTTTCTTCGCTTCTTATTTCCTTCCTTCCTTTCTTCCTTTCTTCCCTCCATCTTTTTAATGATCTGGCCCACATGAGATCAGACTGGTCTGTATGTGGCCCTTAAATGAAAACGAGTTTGACACCTCTGTAGTAGAAGAACTGGTAATAGTACAGAACAGCAGTGGAGAAGCAAAACTAGTATTAGTTGCAGTAGGAGCTGTGGGAAGTATAAAAAGGGTGGTATCAACTAAATGTACACTTTCATGATCACTGTGGATCCATGAGTCATTGTTTCAGTGCTGTGTCAGAAAAAACTCTTCATTATCATCCAGGAGTTCATCCTGTTAACAGAAGAATCAAAGGTACCAGTGTGAGTACAGAAGATAAAGACAAACAAAAGCAGAAGATGAAATACAGATGTAGGAACATTTTAAAACTGGAGACTGATTCTGAGCTGGTTTGATCCATTAGTGTCACTTTGCTTTAATTATATTTCCTCTTTGGTTGGTTGGTACATGTTTGATAAATGTGATGTTTAAAAAGGTGAGCGGTCACTGCAGCAGCTTCCTCTGTATGTTTGTGTGTTTGATGTGAGCTGGTGTCTGAGGACAAAGTTGCACATGTTGCTTTTTGTTGGATGAATTTATAGATGAAATCAAATCTGATGTCAAACCAAAAATATTATCTGCGGTGTGTCTTTTCCGCTCCCACACTTCTCGGAGCGGAGAAGGAAAGTCCGCACAGAGAAGACCATTCGTCTCCATCGGGACGGGTGCGGTCAGTGTCTCCATCATTGTTGGAGAAGTCCGCACAGAGAAGACCATTCGTCTCCATCGGGACGGGTGCGGTCAGTGTCTCCATCATTGTTGGAGAAGTCCGCACAGAGAAGACCATTCGTCTCCATCGGGACGGGTGCGGTCAGTGTCTCCATCATTGTTGGAGAAGTCCGCACAGAGAAGACCATTCGTCTCCATCGGGACGGGCACGGTCAGTGTCTCCATCATTGGTGGAGAAGTCCACACGGAGATTAGTAGGCTATATAAACCACAGTTTAACCAAGTCACGAACACAGATGACAAATACTTGAATCAGGAGGTGTGAACACTTTATCTGAAGATGAATGAGATCTTTGTGACGGTCCTGTGTCTTCTATCATTTTCTGGAGGCGTGACAGGTAAGTTCAGACTGCATTAATGTTAGTTTAATGTGATTTGTGTTTTGTGGATGGAACAAGACACCTGTAGCTACTGAAACGGACTGTTGTGGGCTTGAGCACAGGTGTGTTGGTGTGTGGATGTTTTTATTTGTGCTCTGGAGCATAACCGATGTGACAATAATCACAAAATAACATTTTATTGTTCTGATTACCACTCTTCTCTCTCTCTCTCTCTCTCTCTCTCTCTCTCTCTCTCTCTCTCTCTCTCTCTCTCTCTCTCTCTCTGGTACTCTCAGCTATCTCTGTTCCTCTCCTCTTTTAAAAAAAGTAAGTTTGGAAGCCGACAGTAGTGTAATTTTACTTTTAACGTGAACAAAAGGAAAGTGTTATCCCCTCCTCTCAGTAATGTGATGTCTGATCATTCTATGACTGACTGCCTGAATACTGTGTTCAAGATCCCCCCTCCTCTTACTCTACCATACTACTGACGAGAGAGAGAGAGAGAGAGAGAGAGAGGAGGGGGGAGAGAGAGACAAAGAGAGAGAGAGAGAGAGAGAGAGAGAGAGAGACAGACAAAGGCGGGGGGAGAGAGAGAGAGAGAGAGGCACAGGCGGAGAGAGAGAGAGCGAGAGAGAGAGAGAGGCACAGGCGGAGAGAGAGAGAGCGAGAGAGAGAGAGAGGCACAGGCGGAGAGAGAGAGAGAGAGAGAGAGAGAGAGAGAGAGAGAGGCACAGGCGGAGAGAGAGAGAGCGAGAGAGAGAGATGTCAGTCACAGCTTCAAGGTGCGTGGGGTAAAGGCAGGCCAGCTGACAGTCTTGCCTGGGCCCGGGATGAGATAATCTTAGATGGGGCCCCCGCCCAGATCTCTCCTTTTCCCTTGCTCTTCCTCTCCTCTCCTCTCCTCTCCTCTCCTCTCCTCTGCTCTTCCTCTCCTCTCCTCACATCTCTCTTTTCAAAAGGCAAGTGACAGGCATTGACAATAATGGTTAACATTAACAAACTACACATAAGCTGTTGCCAAATACACTCTTCATATGTATTGGAATTCGGACACTAGCAGGAAACAAATAAATATTTACTTTTGTATTTTAGGCTACTGCTGGTGTGACATGTTTAGATTTGAACTCCAAATGCCATGTGCCAAACTTTCCTTGTGGCAAAATCATCTATGATGTCTTTAAAGTCCAGTTTCCTGGCAAGTTGACGCTCTATGGAGAGCATTGCCAAACCGTTGAGCCTCTCCTGGGACATGTTAGAGCGCAAGTAGTTTTTTATTATCTTCATTTTACTGAAGGCCCGCTCACCTCCAGCCACAGTCACAGGCAGAGACAGGAAAATACACAGCAGGACACACAGGTCTCCATAAATGCTCTGTAGTCCCATTGTGTATATGGCATTAAGTAGGTCCAGAGGTCCAAGATCGTCTTCAAAAGTTGCACTATATATTTTCTTTAAGTGCTGAATTTGGTCTTCAAGGGACTCCGTGAGGTCATTCTTATATTTCTCAGAGAGCTTTGAGCATGATGCACTGATGCTGTCCTGTGGCATATCTCTGAATTTCCACAGGACGCAGAACTCGTCACATATCTGCTGCATTGATGAGAACCGTACATGTAGTTGAGAGATTATGCTGTCCATTGCAACATGAAACACTATCTCTGAATAGGGTCTCTGGGCTTTGCTCCTCTGTCCCCTGCTTTTCTGACTCATCAAAGAAATGCTTCCTCTTTCTCTGTCTCATTTCTAACTGGGATTTGATGCCAATGGACGTGGCAACAGCAGTTGCCTCTGTCAGAAAACTGTCCCATGATGCACGCATGCAGGCAATCTCCTCCTCCAGTTCCTTTATATTGACAGCTTGCACATCAAGTGAGATGGTTGAGGACTGGCTGGTAAGGTTTCTGTCCTCTATGCATTGTAACACCTTGACCCAAAAAGTGAGGAGCAAAACTGCATTAAAGGACTGAAAGTAGGTCTTTAGACCCTGTGCTTCAGCTTTGGCTTCACTGGTGAGGTTACCTGTAGTGATAAAGGTGCCTAATGCCTGGATCACACCAGGCAAATGTTTTGCTACTGCCTCTATCCGCGCACTCCATCGTGTGTCAGACAAGCTGTGCAGAGAACAACCCAAAACTCTTTGTAAGATTTCCCATTGGTGAGGGCTGCCACTGAATAGTTTGTACAGCTGATTGAAGAAGCCAAAGAATATGTCTATTTCTGGGCAGGCCTGGGCTGCATGGACACCAACTAGGTTTAACGTGTGAGATGCACATGGTGAATATGTGGCCAAGGGATTTTTATTCAGTATGCAAGCTTGCACTCCTCTCACTTTCCCTGCCATGTTAGCCCAATTATCATAGCACTGACCCCTGCAATCAGCTATATCTATCCCATTTTCACCTAGTGATTGTTCCACCATTGTGGTGATTTCCTCTCCTGTCTTTTTTGAGAAGTCCTTAAATTCAAGGAAACGTTCATTTACCCTCAGGGGAAGTTTGACTGACAAACCTCAGCAACAGTACATTTTGCTCCAAGTTTGAAACATCTGGGGTTGCATCACACATTATAAAAATAGAATGTTGTTTCTTGCCTTTCCCTCAAAATAGTGTTTAGGACACGCTGAGCACAAAGTTCAATAAATTCGTTTTGGCTGTCAGGTGAAAGGTAAAGAGCTTGGAGTCTCTTTCCCTGTTGCCGGTGCTCTCTCATATTTTGTAAATGGTCATTTAGGATACTGTCATACTTTAATTAGTTAGTTGTGATTCGTGTTTTGTGGATGGAACAAGACACCTGTAGCTACTGAAACAGACTGTTGTGGTATTGAGCAGAGGTGTGTTGGTGTGTTGATGTCTTAGAGTAACATTGATCTGATTTACAGCTCTCTCTCTCTCTCTCTCTCTCTCTCTCTCTCTCTCTCTCCCCCTCCTCTCAGTAATATGATGTCAGGGTTGCACAGTTATGTTACGGCTGACTGCTTGAATACTGTGGTCACTACAAGATCCCTCGCTCCTCTGCATGTTGGTGCAGCTCCAGCCCTGCAGCCTAAAAACACCATCAAATGAATGAGAGGACTGACTATTTAAAATTACCGATGCAGCAATGTAAAAAAACAAAACTATTACAAGTAGAAATCCTGCCAATAATCTTACTACAGTAAAAAATGCAGAAAGTAGAAGGTAGCATCACATGGACATGCTCAAGTAAAGTGCAAGTACTTGAAAATTATATTGAAGTACAGTAATTGAGGAAATGTAGTCACTTTCCACCACTGATCAAGGAGAAGTTGTTCTTATTTATTTGTACTTTATATGGAAGTGGGTCTGTGTTGTTAAAAAAAGTTAATATTTCTGCTGCCAATATGGAGCGAAAAAACAATTACACAACCAATAACCCTTTGAGTGTACATTTGGACTTGTCAGTATTGTAAGAAGATGATCCATAGCAGTCTTTAGTAAATGGTTTGTAAAGTCTCCTAACAGTGTGGAGTGAACATTGAAGTGTACCAAGTGACTGGAAGACATCAAAGCCCAACAAACAATTCATTAATTGAACTTTTTCTTAATGAAATGGAAAGAAACAGCAAAAACAGACCATATTAGTATGTTTTTAACAATCTAAATGTTTATATGTTTGTATCCTCAGGAGTTTATCTCGCCATTTGCCCAACTCAGCCTGTAGAGGCAGAAGAAGGAGATGAATTCACACTCCAGTGTCGTCTGGACCCACCGATCAACCTGACTGATTACACATTAGATTTGGTGAGAGTCGACCTCAATGAAATAGTGTACGCATACCGAGATCAGAAGCCCTACGATGATGCACAGGCGAAGAGATACAGAAACAGGACCACCTTCAACCTGGATGGGTTGACCAGAGGAAACATGACACTGCGGATCTCCTCAGCACAGATGAATGACAGTGGACCGTACAGATGTTTTATCCTACAACTAAAGGCCCGCTGTACCATGAACGTCACCGTTGGTGAGCATGCCGTATTTAACATTGAACAGATCATTTCAGTGTTTTTAATTTAAACTCTATAGAATAAAAATGCAGGAAATATAGACTTTTATTTTGTCTTGTATCTCATTTGAAACAGTACCAAAGGGCCAACTGAACACATCAAAGATAGTTGGTGATGTCAGCACAACCAGACCTCCAGGGACACATGTGACCAACATTAAAGGTAAATGTCTTTGAGATGATCGAGAAAACAACAGATTCTTTAGCACATCTTCTTTCTTTGAGTGCATCATTGTGTGATTATGTCATGAAAATGTGAAGAATAGGTTAGCTAGATGTTATACTACACTCACACACATACCGCAGTAATTTTCCACATGTGTAAATGTGATTAAAATGCATTTTGGTGTTAACAGGAAGTCAATAATATTAACACTACTTTCTGCCTCCCTGGTGAATTTGAAATGAAAGTGGATACATTTCCACTATATTAATTGATTATTCGTTTGGTCTGTAAATGTAAAAGATACAACCTCAAATATCTTGTTTTGTGCTGAGCAAAAGTCCAGAACCACACAAAATGTTCAGTTTACTGTCATAGAGGACTAAACTAAAGAAACCAGACAATATTCATATCTAAGAAGAAAGAAGGAGAGAATTTGGGTTGTTGTTCTTTTTCACAATAGTTTGTGACTATGTTCCTGTCGATTGACTAATCCATTAATCGTTGCAGCTGTAGTAACAGTATGTTATGAGCTCTATCGGTTTTATGTGGCATCGGCCTGTGAAAAGTGTCGAGGGGAAGAAGAGCGGTTTGAAAGTAGTTTGATATCATTTGATTGAATTCAAATCCAGTGTTGACTCCCAATCCCATCAAATCATATTAGGTTTATAATTAAAACATTTGCACCTGAAAATGAGCCGAGCAGCATCATATAAAATGTATCTGACACAGCTGATGCCTGCTGTATATTACCAGTTACTGACTTTCACACCTGTGGTTTCCTTTCTGTGTTGTGTGGTTAAGTAAACCGAACAGTTCAAAGACTTACAACGTTACTCTGTGTCTGACTCATAAGTGCATCATTATAAAATCTTCTCCAATATTCTTTCAGATGGTGGAAACACGATATGTATTCCCATGTCTGTTTTTCTTCTTCTTGTCGTTCTCTGCATCATCGTTGGAGTTGTTGCTCTGTTCAAATGTGGAATCATCTGTAAGTCATAAAACAAACTTCTGCCCCCACAGATCTTTACTAATAACATTAAAATCCATGTTCTCTTTATTATTATTATTATTATTATTATTATTTTATTTGTTTCTCTCTGAGGGGAAACCAGAGCAATGGTAAATTGATGGGACTTTAATCCACATATACTCATGACGAGATGTGATTCATTTATACTCTACTGCTTTACACACACTGACTTCCTTTTAACAAGTGTCATGTTCTCTGTTCTCACAGGTATGATAGTGAAGAAGGATCTGAACAGAAGGTGTTGTGGTGTTTGGTGGACTTGCTGCTGGAGTGAGAAAACAAAGATTATTACTCCACAAAAAACCCATCAAACCTCCGTATGTTGATTAGAAAGAGTTTATACAATCACATATAACAACAAAAATTATTTAACTGGATCCAGAAGTTCAGAATGGAGAAGAGCATTTCATCAGATTTGAGCCAGACTCCAATTAGTAAAGAATGATATAAAATAACTAAATGAGACCAATTATTTTCCATATTATAATAATATATTTTATTCATGAAGCCCTTTTAAAAAGAATGTTCATAAAGTTAATCAGATATGAAAAATTAAGAGATATTTAAAAATTCTTAAATAGCCTAAAGCCAGTTTATAAAAATTATGTTTTAAAAGAGTTTTAATAATGTAATAATGATACATAACCGTTTTTATTGTGATGCAGTATTTTCCATGTGCCAAAAAGCACAAACTTTTATGATCAAAAACCAAAGAGATAAGGCAGGTCCTGTTTAGCTTTTGATCAAAACTGCAATAAATGTGATATCTCAGGAATCATCTCTTTAATAAACTAGGAAACATAATCGATTTAATGACCCAGGAAATGCTTCACACATGATCCGTCTATGAACACTGTTTCCAGCCAAATGCTTCACATACATGCAGCTTATAACTAATAATTAAATGAGTGTAGCAGCTTAATGTCCTTTTCAGTCAATGCTTGTCCATGTAAGACTTTATAAAACTAGCAGCATTATTTTCTCTCTAATAACATTAAATGACGGAGCTGATTCACTGAGGGAAGCTGTGGAAAGTGTCTCTGGAGCTCACAGTGGTCATTAATCAAAACAAACTCTGCTAGTTCCTCTATTCCAGCATTTTAAAGAAGCAGCAGAGGACAACCAGCACATGGGGCATTTAAAGTAGAAGTTTTATAGATGACATATCATAGATCATATGTACGATATCGCCACTCTGTGCCTTTTATCATTAACACTGTCAGCAGACACAACCTGAGGCTGCAGTATGAACTACTGTATATACCTCAGAGTCTTATCATCATGATTGTGATTTTGTGTGTAATTACCCTTTAAAAAAATCAATCAGCGATCCAGACTGTGAACAAACAAAGTGTCTTCTTCCTTGATGTCACGTTTTAAACCAGCTACTCTCTCACCAGCTTCCAAATATCATACAAGCATTAAGGGCTGTTCACACTGAGAACGATAATTATAACGATAACTATCAATGTAAAGTTTTAAATGTCGTTCTTACTCGAGTCCACACCACAACGATAACGATAGAGGAGAACGATATTGTTGGAATCACTTTTAGAGCAATTTGATGAACAATAAAAACACTGACTGTCAATCAAACTTCCTATTTATTTATTGTAATGCAGCTTTGCTCCTCTCTCACCACGGACTATAAACTGGAGCAAGACGACAGAGGTGATTTCTTTAGAGTCTCTCTTTATTATACAAAGATGCTGTAGCTTTGTTCTCTATTATAATGTAATATAATGGATCTTTGTAAGCCGATCTGTGCTCATACTGTGTGTTACTGCTGCACTTTTACACACCAAGCTTCAACATCTGCTGCTGGTCAGTTTGGTCTGTAAATACTGAAACATCACAGCAACTAGAGTCTGAAATACTTCTGATCAACACTCTGTTAGCTGGATCAACAACAATAAATAATATGAAGGCTGAATGTTTCTAACACTGTAGTTCTCTGCTTGTATCAGGATATTATGGACAAAGCTGCAAATCAGTGACTGTTACTGTAATATTTAAATCTCTGAATGTGATATCATCCACTATTAGAGGTATGTGATTGACAGTTTTGTTAGTTTTTTTTCTATTGCTGTACTTTGTGTTTCTGTTACTTGTTGCTCTATGTGCAATATTTTAATGCAAATCACTCTGTGCTTAAATCTGTAACATGCCGTCATTATCATGGCTTTTAATAAATTGCTATAATATATTTGACCAACACTGCAGTTGTTGTTATTCTCATTATTAATATTGTTTTTAGAGTTTCCTCTGTATGTTTGTGTATTTGATGTGAGCTGGTGTCTGAGGACAAACTACACATGTTGGTTTTTGTTGGATGAATTTATAGATGAAATCAAATCTGATGTCAAACCAAAAATGTTTACATCATTTTGGCAACAGCTGTCTCTGTGACGTCATTTGAACACGCCGGAAAAAAGGGGGTACGTACTGAGAGGAAAGTGTTGTGTGTTGAATGAGAAAAAGGACTTCCTGTTAAGGAGGTCTCATCTAGCAAATAAAAGCATGACCAGATGAACATTGAAGTCACAGAAACATTTAAAGGAGCAGTCTGTAGAATTGAGTGTAATCTAACAGAGAGGACTTTGCAGAAATGCAGTATAATATTCATGTTTTAATGAGTGTTTCATCACCTGAAAATAAGAATCACTATGTTTGTGTTACCTTAGAAAGAGCCTTTATATCTACAGAGGGAGCAGGTCCTCTTCCAAGGAGTTTTGTTCCAAACACAAGCTCCAGAGAGGGTAATTTACTTCTCTCACATGTTTTGTTGTTTCGGTGTTCCTACACGCCTGAAGGGGTATTCAGTTGCAATCTGCAACCTCACCACTAGATGGCACTAAATCCTACACACTGGTCCTTAAAGATTCAATGAGTGTTTAAATGCACAGTTTGTAGGAAAGGCAGAGCTTTTACCACCAGGTTAAATATAAAGAGAATTCATCTGACAAAATATCAAATATATTATATAATCTGTATGATGATTATCATTTATAATAAAAATACAAATATTTACAACAACAATAAAACTACTACTACTACTAATAATAATGATAATAGTCATACTGGCACTACAACAACTGCTCCTAATAATAACGATGACAATACAACAACAACTACTACTACTACAAATACTAATACTACTACAACAACAACTACTACTACTACAAATACTAATACTACTACTACAACAACTACTACTACTACTACTACTACTACTACTACTACTAGTAGTACTAGTAATAATGTTATTAAATAAATATTGACAACAACAATAAAACTACTACTACTAATAATAATAATGATGATACTGCTACTACTACTACTACTACTACTACTGCTATTAATGATAATAATAATAATAATAATAATAATAATGATAATGATCATACTACTATTACTAGTGCTATTAGTAGTAATATTAATAATAACGATATTAATAATAATGATACTACTACTACTACTACTAATAATAATAATAGTAATAATGATAATAACAATACAACAACTACTACTACTACCACTAATAATAATAATAATATCAATGACGATGATGGTACTACCAATAATAATCCACTAGATGGCAGTATGCACCTTAATGTATTTCCCTGCATAGAATATCCTTTTACTCTGAAACTCCTGACCGGATGTGCTGTGTGTCTGTAGCTGTTCGCTTCACAGAGGCTCTTAAAGCTGAGCTGGCTGTTGGGCTGTTTGGGTTTTATTCCTGTCGACGACTTTCTCCTGAGCGGACACCACTTACAAAAAGAAGATATATCTCGGCATTAACACTCACTGCACCAGTCTACTATCCAAAAATACAACTACAGTCAACGATAAAAGGACTTTCAGCTGTTGAAAATGGACCCCGCCAGTCAAGGTAAAGTGTGAGGCTAGCATGTAGCTTAGCATAGAGTCAGCGATACGTCAACTGTAGAACAAACTGAGACTGTGAATAGTTATTAATTAAGCTGTAGTTAAATATATATGTTGCTGTCATAATTTAACATGTGTGTTTTGTGTGTGTGTTTGTTTTAGTGGTAATGAGTTGTAACAGAGGGGAGAGGGGGGATAGGACGGGCCCCGGTGTTACGGTTTAACTGGTGACCGTGTTAACTGGTTTTACGGTTCAACCAGTGTTACGGTTTAACTGGTGACCGTGTTAACTAGTGTTACGGTTTAACTGTTAACTGTTAACTGGTGTTACGGTTTGACTGGTGACCGCGTTAACTAGTGTTACGGTTTAACTGTTGACCGTGTTAACTGGTGTCACGGTTCAATTGGTGACTGTTTTAACTGGTGTTACGGTTCAACTGGTGACCGTGTTAACTGGTGACTCTCTCACATTACATTACATTATGTGAGGTGACACAGGGTTCCCACGGTCATGAAATTCCTGGAAAAGTTATGAAATTAGAGGAAAAGTCTTGTCCTTCACTTTTACCATGTCACAAATTAGTACATTCATTTGATATGAGTATACTAATCATCAATTTCTATATTTAGCTTTTTAATATCTTCTCATTTGTGATTTGGGGCCAAACGCTTCCTCTGGGATGTAATTGCAAAATACACCAGTCATTTAGTCAGATAAAAGAGTCAAAACACAGAATACAGGAAATTACATCTACTCTGTTAAAGGACCCCCAGACCCCCTCCCATTCCTACCCACATTTCAAATGCGTCCATGCATAGTCATGTTTCTTTCCTTAAAGTACAAACTGAATAGAAATGTCTCAATCTCGCTCCAAGTTTTTCTGAACAGTTGACAGCTCTGGTTATAATGTTCAACAAAAGCCTCAACAAAGCTCTCCAACTGAAACAGATGGACCACCATATCCACATTTGGGATGGGTAAAAACTCGATACTGTGCCCTATAGTTGCTATGTGGGCCTACCTTTCTCACATTACATTACGAGAGGTGAATGAGTCCCTCTGAATATTTATACTTACATAAATCATTAGATATTAAAACAGATTATTGTGTCTTTTTAAAAAGGATTAAACTACAATCAAAGGCTTTTTTATGAGAAAGTCATCAGTCAACACGGTCACCAGTTAAACTGTAACACCGGTGGTGGGGTATAAGTGACAGGCACAGGGACAGAGAGGAGAGGAGGGCGGATCGTGTTACTCATGTTAACTTCCCGACACAATTTAACCTGAGCTGACTGTGAAGGCTGTGATTCATCCAGGAGGCGAAGAATAAAAAGAGAGAGAGAGGAAGAAGAGAGAGAGAGAGAGAGAGAGAGTTTTTCCTCCTCTCTGTGTAAGGCTCCTCCCGCCAAGTTTCACAAACCGAGAGCCTGTAAACAAAAAACGCTAATTAAGTGCTAACAGCAGAGGTGGAAGAAGTACTCAAGATACTTTTATTTCAGGGAAAGCACCAACAGAGTAACGTAGAGAAATACTCCATTATAAGGTAAAGTCTGACTTAAGTACATAGTAAAATGTAGGTAAATACTGCAGTAAAAGTACACAAGTATTAGTCAAAGTGCTGCAGTAAAAGTACATAAGTAAGTAAATAACAACAGAAAATGGTGAAAATGTTGATCACTGTTTCTCAAAGCCCAAAAATATTCAGTTTATTGTCACACAGGATCAAAGAAACCTCAAAAGATTCACTTTCAAGAAGCTGAAATGAGAGAATTTGGATTTTTTTTTTGTCTTAAAGAGTGCCGATTATCAAAGTAGTAGTAGCGATTAAATGTAATAGTAATAATTGATTAATTGACTCATAATAAAACCAGAGATATTAAAGGATAAAACAGCATGGCAACATCTTTATTTAACACTATTTATGAAGCTTCACCAATGATATGTGATTATATTCTAGTTTGTTGCTTTCAAGAAGTATTTAATTTAACTTTACTGCAGATTTTAACAGCAGGGAAAGGAGGCATTAAAGCTATTTTGATCATAATAATGAAACAATACCACAATATTTATGTCACATTATTCATCTCCCAGCCATCGTGACTCCATGTTCCCTTTGGCGATGTCCTAATGAGCCTCTCTCTCTCTGTCTCTCTGTCTCTCGTGAGGCCTCGATCGTGTGCTTCATTACAGCGAGCGACCGTGATAGACGTGTCACGGCCTATCAGACTTCCTGCGCCTCACGATCGTCGCTTGTTAGGAAGTGATTAAACGTTTCTCCGTCTTCAAGAATGACAAACTGGGGGGGGAAAAGTAAAGTAGGGCAAGTCTGTCCAATTAAGACCCTCCTCGCTGCTGTTTCTGTTACCGTTACCGTTACTGTGCTGTGTTTTTTATTTTTAAAAGATGATGCTGTGATGAGACCTGAGAGGAAGGGGTATTTGATGTGACTTTGCTTTTTTTTTTTTTTTTTTGATGTGATAAATTATTTAGTTTCGCTTTTGACAAGTCTGCTTTTAAAAATAATCTAGTTTATACATCATTATCAGCTGTGAAATGGACCAGAATGAATTGTAGAAGCAAGGGTTGGATTTCAAAATAAAAGGCGTGGCACATGTCATACTCGCCGCTGTGCTCGCTGCTTTGTCCCACAGCATGTTGACCTTTTTTTTAATAAACTAACCTTTGATTAAAAGCAGAGGAATTGTGGGAAATGTAGTATATTACTGACTGAAGCAGAGCTGATATCACTAAAAGTATCTGAGGTTTTTTTTTTCCTTATTTAGTCTCAAATCCAGGATCCTCTTGTCACTCTGTAGCCTGTTGACGGCCTCCTTCCTCCTCTTCCTCCTGCTGCTGCTGCTGCTGCTGTTGTCTTTGTGGGTCGGTCTGAATCATTCTCCACTTAAATCAATATATCTTGAGGGTGGAGCCGTCGTATCTGTCGCCAGCTCGTATCCGGATGTTGTCGCCTAGACTCTGGTTCACACAGAGTCACTGGTGCTACCTGCAGATAATACTACTACTACTACTACTACTAATAATACCAGATAATGCTAATGCTAATAACAATACTCATAGTAATAATAATTATAAGTGCCTGTCAAAGCACTTAGGGATGTCTTACAAATACACATTAAAAAACAAACAATGCAAAAAGAAACTGGCATGGTTTAGCTCCATCTTCAAGAAAAAATATATAATAAAAAAATTAAAATTAATATGTTTTAGTGGTTTAGCTCCATTGTCAAGCTTCATCTTTAAGAAAAAAATAAATAAAAAAAATAAAATGAATTAAAGTTGATGTGTTTTAGCTTCATCTTCCAGAAAATAAATTTTAAAATAATAAATATTTATATGTTTTAGTGGTTTAGCTCCATCTTTGAGATTCATTTTCAAAATAAATAAAAAATAATATAATAAAATAAATATAAATCTATGGTTTAACTCCACCTGGAAGTTTTTTTTTATGTTTGTTCATATCTTCAAGCTTTACAAATGAAAAATGAAACAATTATAAAATAAAACAAAAATCTATATGGTTTAGCTCCATCTTAAAAAAATAAACACATTAAAAAATAAGGAGAAATTGAATGTTTTAGTGGTTTAGCTCCATCTTCAAGATAAAAATAAATAGAATAAAAATCAATTAGGTGTAGCTCCATATATTATGTGTATACAGTAACTTATATAATACTGATCATGGTCTCTTGCTCGTCGTACTTAATCATAAATACAGAAGGTTATCTGCTGTGTTTGTTGTGTTGTACAGATTTGTTTACAGCTGACTGAATTAGTGAATAGCGGAGCAGCAGTCAGAGCTTTTTTTTTTTCCTCCATGCTTTAACGAACATGAAGATTTAACTACAAGAAGCTAAAAGTGAACTCGAGTGACTCCGCTCCTCCTCAGATTGAATCCCACGCTCTGATACACCGGCTGTTCTCTGGCTCTGAAGTGGGCGTGCTGTGTTATTGTTAGCTCCTTTAGCTTTGATAATAGCTTCGCCCGCTGACTAAACGTTGCTAGACTAGAGTGGCATAACGTCTATTTTTACCCACCTCCCGCCGCCCCTTGACGTTTCAGGCAGCGGGCTCAGGTTGGTCTTTTCTCTCCCTCGATGTCGTCTCAGTCTGTGCCCGAAAACAATGATAATCTTCAGGTTGAGTGACGCAATATGATGCACTGTTCCCTCCTGAAATGATGACAGTACACATTTCAATCTTTCTTGGGTACATTTAAAGCTTACTCGAGCCCTAAAAAACAAATCAGCTCAGCTCTGAATGTGTTTTTTTATATTCCATCACATTTTGTGGCCCTGATTTCAGAAAGTGAAAGATGTCGTTTATCTCAGATGAAGGGATATCGAGTTACTCTCTCAGGGTGCAGTCGGACTCCTGACTCAGCTAATTACCACTTTCACTTCCTGTTGGATGTCTCCCGCTGGCAACAATAGCCCCTCTTCCTTGTCTCGCTTTAAGTGTGTGTGTGTGTGTGTGTGTGTGTGTGTGTGTGTGTGTGTGAGTGTGTGAGAAATAGATACTGAGAGGCTTTTAACACTTCACCTCCACTAAAGTGTTGCAGTTGATATCCTGCCTCTCTAATTCACTCCTTTCCTTTCCTTGCAGATATCAACCTGAACTCTCCCAACAAGGGTCTCGGCGTGGATCATTCGGACAGCATGGCCGACGTGCCGGTGGAGGGAGCGGTGGCGAACTCGGTTAACCCTCTTCCACCGGGTCTGACGGAGGAAGAGGCCGAGGAGCTCCGCACCGAGCTCATGAAGGTAAAGAAGATCCCCATACGTCCGAAACATGGTGTCACTAATCTAGAGAAATACATTTTCTAGTTTCATGCAATCCAACACTGCAGCTCCCAATGCAGGTATAATATAATAAGAGTCGAGGAAGGAAGGGAGGAAGAAGGAAGGAAAAGAGGGAAGGAAAGGAAGGAAAGGAAGGAAAGGAAGGAAGGAAGGAAGGAAGGACGGACGGACAGGGGAAATGAGGAAGAAAGAAGGAAAGTAGGGAGGGAAGGAGGGAGAAAGGAAAAGAGGGAGTAAAGAAAGAAGGACAGAGTAAAGAAGGAAGGGAGGAAGGTAAGGGGGAGAAAAGAAAGAGAGAAGGAGGGAGGGAGGGAAGGAAGGAAGGACGGGAAGGAAGGGAGGAAGGAAAGAAAGAAAGGAGGAAGAAGGAAGGAAAGGTGGAAGAAGGAAGGGAAGGAGGGAGGGAGGGAGGGGAGGGAGGAAAGGAAGGAAAGACGGGGGAAATTAGGAAGGGAGGGAGGAAACAAGGAAAGAGGGAGGGAGGAAAGAAAGAAGGACAGAGTAAAGAAAGAAGGAAGGGAGGAAGGTAAGGGGGAGAAAAGAAAGAGAGAGGGAGGAAGGAAGGAAGGACGGGGGAAAGAAGGAAGGAAGGAAGGAAGGAGGGAGGAAACAAGGGAGGAGGGAGAAAGGAGTAAAGAGGATAGTATATAATAAGGAAGTAGATATAAAACATGAATGAACAGATCTAAACTCTTCATATGTGTGTTTCAGGTGGAGGAGGAGATCAACACCCTGCGTCAGGTTTTGTCGGCCAAAGAGAGACACGCTGCCGAGCTGAAGAGGAAGCTCGGCCTCAGCCCGCTCAACGAACTCAGGCAGAACATCACCAAGAGCTGGCAAGACGTACAGACCTCCAATGCGTACGTATTCATCCTTTTATTAAACACAATGATGATGAACAGATGACACAGAAACACACTGGAAGTACAGATTGAGGAGATCAGTCTTAATTTTTAGGCTTAATCGTCATAATTTGTCCTCAGATGTCACATAAAACACTCCTGCTTCACTTCTGTTTCACTAGATTTTGGTTCTTTAAGTTTTACGATCCAGTACAGTCGTATATTTCACTTTATGTTACGAGGAAAAGCGTTAATACTAGGGCTGTCAGCATTAACGTGTTAATTGCGATTAGATTAATGCAATCCATAATGCGTTATTTTTTTAATCGCGTTTTAATGTTGCAAGCCTTTTTGTCCCTTCTACTCCCCCGTAGACGGCTCCTCTAGCTGTAGCGCTATGCTTTGAAGTGGCCTCCTGCAGTAAACCTACCGCGCTGATGGAAAGTAAGAGAGCTACTGGACTTTTGAACGGCTTGTTTAACTTTAAAACACTTCCAGACGCTTCAGTTGACAAGTCAAAAGTAAAATGCAACCTGTGTCAAACGGAGTTTAACTACCACCGGAGTACGTGGAGTTTGAGTTAGCACCTCCACGCTAAACACCCAGGTGCAGCCAAGCCAGCCTCAGCTCCACCAAAGGACCATTTTGGAGTGTGGGAGTCGCAGCAGAGCCGTGATTGATTCCCAGTTAAGACACTCTGGTAAGAAATGCTTTACATTATGGGCTTAAAACTGCCTTCAAATGGAAAATAACAGGATTTAAACATGCAATTCAAAACGCCATTAAACTATGGAAATTCTGCGATTAATCTCGATTAAAAAAAATTAATCATTTGACAGCCCTAGTTAATACCCAAACTAACTGTCAAAAAAGAGGAAAAAAGGCCAAATAAACCGTACTATAAGTAGAAGCAAACTTTATTTCAAACACATCTGTAGGTCTATATCAATACTCTAAACATAAGACATACTATAAAGAGCAAAATTACAATACAAGGACAATAAAATGCAGTGTGTGTAATCATATATAGCTTAAAAAAAGCACCTTTTGAACCCTAACATACTTTTCAGGGTCAAATTTGACCCATTTTTACATTTGAGAGCTGTAAAAACACCATAAACACATTTATTTAATCTGTAGTGTTCCCTCATGTGACACCAAATATACAAAAATCAAAATAAAATGCTTTTTTTGTGTAGCTAATACACATTTTTATATATGCAAATGTACAAATATGACTTGTTTTTATTAAGAAAATTCAAAAATCAGCATTTAAGCATATTGTTGTATTCATAATTTAATCATAAATGTTCTCCTGGATCATAAAATAGTGATTGGGAATGTTTTTTTAAATGAATGATTAATCAAACATTTATTATTATTATTAATGGTGTAGAGATGAATTATGAGTCAGAATGTAAAGGGTTAAAAAGAATCAACCTACATAAGATATTTTAGTAAGATAGAAATAATAAGAAACAAAGATTTGAACTCTTCTAGTTGAGTTCTGGGAAGCAGCCGAGTCAGATTAGAGCCTTTTAAAAATCCATTTGAACAAACATCTCTACAACAACACGTTACTAACTGACCGTTGACACGGCGACGCCTGCAGACGTTACTCCGACAGAAACAGCGTTATCTAGAAGAAGCAGTTGAATAATGACTCATCCTGTGGTGACGCATCCGAGAGGGCTCCTGAAGTCTTTAGATTATTTTCTGCAGAGGTTTGCATTATACGGAGAGATTGTTTAAAAAAGAGAGATAAAAGAGAGACGGAGAGTTTAGCGGAGGTGAAGGTGCAGAGTCGTCATGTGATTTAGACGGGATTGACTGAGAAGAATTAGTAGAAGAAGAATGAATTGCAGTGCTCCAACTTTTTTAAAATTTGAAGATGCACTAGTGCTGGGTGGTATGACCAAAAATGTATATCACAGTATTTTTCAAAATAAAAGCGGTTTCACGGTATATGATATTTTTTTTTTCATGCATAATCAGCTGTTCACAACATCTTCTACTGGTTGAGAGAGGAACTACTACTCTACTGAAGCAGATTGATTTAGGATGGATTATTTTACTGTCATGATGAGTCAATATTAGTAATATCAGAGCTGCAAACACTTCCTGTTTCTCCCGTATTTTAGACTCATCTCCCTCGGCTCTCCCGTTTTGTCTTTTCTCCCGGGAATCTCTCGTAATTTAAAGCCCCAACTTTGTTTGATAATAATAATAATAATAATAATAATAATAATAATAATAATAAGAGCACAATAACAGAGGTTTTATTTTGAAAGCTTAGACAGGAAGTTGAAACACACAGCAAAATGTTTTAACTGTAAATAAAAGTGCAGGCTGGAAAGAGTTTCCAGCCTGCGTCAGACGATGCTGAGTTTACTGACTAATTATCAAAAACCAGGATGTGAAGCGTTTTATTTTGAAAGCTTAGACAGGAAGCCACCGCAGCTCCATTACTTTGACAGAAACTGAAACACACAGCAAAATGTTTTAACTGTAAATAAAAGTGCAGAGTTTCCTGCCTGCGTCAGACGATGCTGAGTTTACGGACTAATTATCAAAAACCATGATGTGAAGCGTTTTATTTTGAAAGCTTAGACAGGAAGCCACCGCAGCTCCATTACTTTGACAGAAGCTGAAACACACGGTGAAATATTTTAACTGTTAATAAAAGTACAGAGTTTCCAGCCTGCGTCAGACGATGCTGAGTTTACTGACTTATTATTAAAAACCAGCAGGATGTGATGCGTGAACTATCGTCATGGTAACTCAACCGGCAGGCAAACATCTTCTGCTGTTTGTTGAGCGGCAGGAAGCGCAACACTGAAAAGGGTCCCGCCTGAAACATATCTTTCACTTTTATGTTTTTTTTGACATTTTTAGTCGTCATATTTATAGGAACAAATGTTTAGTTCTGTATTATTTATATTAAATTAAATGGTGATATTAATTATTTGATGTGTTTTCTAAGAATCTTACTCTTTGAGTCACATTTTATTCAATATGAAGTCCGACCTCATTGATTTGTTTTGACTTCACAGCTTTGACTCCTGACTCTTGAATAATATTGACTCTGACTCATTCAATTAAAGGAATATTACTCACTAAATGATCAGATTTCTTAAATGTATCTACTCATAAATAATATTATGAGTAGATATATATATATAATCTGTCCTCTTAGTCACCAACAGTATAAGAGTTAGTGATGAGCAATTCAAAAATATATTACAGTGTATACATGAACAGAATATACACAGTTATTAAGGGTGATATAAACACTTAATATACTTTTATCAGACTTCAACTGACTCATCTAAATATTGAGAGTTCAAGCATCTTTAAAATACTATCAGAGTATTAATTGGCATTTAAAAGCTACTTATTAGTGTCATGATACTGTTTTTATATATTTTTAAATGTTAATATGTAGGAAAGTATTTTTTCTAGGAAGTCAGACGCATAAGGGAGAGAATATAAATCCTAAAATATCAAATTAGATTGTATATTATGGAGCTTTTCCACTACACAGTTCCAGCTCGGCTCGTTTTTTTTTGCGTCTCCACTAGGGACAGTATCTGGTACCTGCTACTTTTTTAGTACCTGCTCTGCTGAGGTTCCAAGCGAGCCGAGCCGATACTAAATGTGACGTCACCAGACTGCCGGCCGCTGATTAGTCAGAAGAGTTGTCGCTGGAAGAGTCATGAGTCGTCCCACACAAGAATCAAACCCAGCATTTTTAAATACCGGCAACAGTGTTACGGCCATACGCCTCAATTTAGTTGCTTTGTGTGTGACAGAAAGACACATACAGCAGCAGCAGCAGGAAGGAAGGAAGGAAGGACAAAAGGACAGAAGGAAGGAAGAAAGGACAGAAGGAAGGAAGAAAGGACAGAAGGAAGGAAGGAAGG
>NC_070581.1:31766826-31811826 GCF_027409825.1 Scomber japonicus | reverse complement strand
GTGTGTGTGTGTGTGTGTGTGTGTGTGCGTGTGTGCGTGTGTGTGTTTCCAGCTGTCGGTTGCTCTTTGATGGATTTCTCTGTGTGTGTGTGTGTGTACTTTTGCACATATTAGAAACACTTTGTTCATCCAGTTACTCGAGTGGTTTCCTGTTGATGGACCGACTTCCCGTTTATCCACTTTCCTAAAAGGATAATTAAACATTTTGGAAAATATACTCGTTGACTTCCTTTTTGTGAGAGTGTTGAAGGTCGAAACCACTCTGATGGAGGCAGACAGCTTTAAGAGCCAGACAGCTATTTAACTGTTTGGATTATGCAACACTAATAGTTGTATTTCCTAACACGCTTATGTATTTAAACTTGGGATTTGAAGTCTAAACATTTTATAAATCTGTCTCAAAATAATAGTCACATGACCATATGAACATTAAAATTATTTTTTTCCCTAGCTGTAATAATTCCTCTTCTTCAGACTGGTCATATTTAAAGTTTACGCAGAAACGGCATAGAGCAGAGGTGTCAAATAAATTTTTGTTCAAGGGCCACATACAGCTAAATTTGATCTCATGTGGGCCGGATCATTAAAAAGATGGAAAGAAGGGAAAAGTGATAGGAAGGAAAGAAAGGAGGGAAGGAAAGACAAAAAGAAGGAAGGAAAGGAAGAAAGGAAAAGAAGATGAAGGAAGGAAGAGGGATTAGGAAGGAAAGGAAGAAAGGAAAAGAAGATGAGGGAAGGAAGAGGGAGAAGGGAGGAATGGAAAAGATGATGAAGAAAGGACGGTGGGAAGGAAACAAAGAAGGAAAGAAGACGAGGAAGGAAGAAAGGAAAAGCAAATTAAGGAAAAATGGAAGGAAGGAAGGAAGGATGGAGAGATGGAAACAAAAAAGGAAAGAAGTAAGAAAGGGAGGAAGGAAAGAAGGACAGATGACAGGAGGGTAGGAAGGAAAAGAAGACAGGAAGGAAAGTGGGCCAGATTGGATGCCTTGGCTGGCCGGTTCTGCCCCACGGGCCACATGTTTGACACCCCTGGCATAGAGGATCCGGTTGATTTTTCAAAATAAAATAACGTGTGCTGACTCCCGATCACAAATAAAACAGATGAATAAAGAGACTATTTAACTCTGTAGCTAGGCTTTACACGATCAGTGAGTTTAAATAAACCGATCACTGATCCGATCACGTCTTCTTTGTCCACGCTCCGTCTCTTAAACTCGGCATGCTCCTCCTCGTGTTGCCTTCAGGTACATCTGTGCTGTTGAAACATTTTGCAGATGCTTCCCCACGAGGTTCTCTAGTGTTGCACTGATTGTTAAATAGCTTGTGTTTTATCTGTCTGCCCACAACACCCACATGTTTGTTTGAATCCGACAGCTCATGATTCAAGAGTCAAAAAACTTTATTGTCCGTCACATCGTTTCAGCTCCAACATGTACGGATGTGATTTGAGAAGTTGAAGATTTGGAGTAAAGAAGGAGAAAAAGAAGGGAAATCCTGCTGCTATTAGTTAGTTTATATAGAAGATTTGGTTGCTAAGGTGGTTGCTAAGGGCTGTGTTCCGTGGTTGCTAAGGTGGTTGCTAAAGGCTGTGTTCCGTGGTTGTTAAGGTGGTTGCTAAAGGCTGTGTTCCGTGGTTGCTAAGGTGGTTGTTAAGGGGGGCCTTAAAGAGACAGGAGCTAAAACGGCCTGTTTCAGAAAGAGGCTGAACTGAGAGGCTGCATAAAGGACCAGTAGAAGATAAATAAGGAGCTTTTAATTATAAATCATGTAAAGATATTCCAGTAGAGACTCAGAATATTAATATAGAGCTGAAGATGTGAAGAATCTTTGTCCCTATGAAGAGAAACTTAATAGTCAGTATTCAAAACTAACTGTGGGATTCAATCAAACATGTCGGTGGTGTGGAACTTCTTTGGAGTAAATGAGACAGATAAAACACAAGCCATCTGTAATCTATGCAAAAAGTTTCAACATGACGACATTGATCGGATCGGTGAATTAAGACATTACAGCCGATCTCACTAATTACATACAATGCTAAATATCGGCCGATCCGATATAGCCGATCAGATCGGCGTAAAGCCTATCTGTAGCCTTCTGACCTACAGTAGAAGCAAAGAAAATCAAAGAAAATGAACAAAATCAACTTAATCTTAAACATCTTTAGTTGCACAGCTACTACAGTAATTACGGTAGCTTAAAGGCACTAGTTTAGATGTGATACAGCTGCTGTAATTACTGTATTAAGAGTGCAACTTAATTTAAAAGGCAGATAGTTTGCCTAGAGTATACTACACTTCTGATATATATAATTGCCTTACATGAAAAGCTCCTTTTTAGATACATTTTGTTATATAGCTATATATGTCTAAACTTGAGATGTGAATACCCACACAGTGAGTTTCTAGGTTTTTATCATATTTGGCAGCAGCTCAGTTGAAGGTTAACGACTCGAGCTGAGCAAACTGCGGTCAGCCACACCCAGCCTGGTACACACACACACACACACACACACACACACACACACACACACACACACAGACACAGAGAGAGGAGCTCCTGCATTATTCAAGCCGCCGCCGCCGCTGCTGCTGAGACCGAGACACTGAAACTCTGTCTTCAGGTTTATTCTCTGAGCTCGTCGTCTCCGTCCGGTCGCCTCAGTCCAAACAACACAGTGAGACAAAATGTACTTCTTTTTTCTTTTTTTTATCCCAGGTGGATTATTTCATCCGTTTAATAATAAAAATAGCCTCGGCCTTCTCTTCAAGCTGTTTCCTGTCTGTTATCACATTAAAGCTGAATGTTTTATAGTGATATCAGTTCATTAGAAATTTAGTCTGAGATTAGTTTCTATGAATGTTATCATGGAGATTTTTTATTTAAACTGATAATTTAGCAGGAAATGACAATATTGTGCTGGAAGATTAACGTCTGTGGGGCATAAATGAGGTTTGGAGGGATGAAAATTGGGTTTTTATCTTTCTAAAACTAACAATCTGATATTAACACTCTTTGCTCTGCAGTTCGTTAGATATATGAAAGTGTGCTTTTCTTTCTTATGTCTCCTAACATCATGACTTTTATGAGGAGGAAGGAAGGAGAGAAGGAAGGAAGGACGAAAGGAGGAAGGAGAGAAGGAAGGACGGACAAAAGGAGGAAGGAATTAAGGAGAGAAGGAAGGAAAGGAGTAAGGAAGAAGGGAGGAAGGAAAGGAGGAAGGAATTAAGGAGAGAAGGAAGGAAGGACAAAAGGAGGAAGGAATGAACAAACGAAGGACGAAAGGAGGAAGGAAGGAAAGTAGTAAGGAGGAAGGAATTAAGGAGAGAAGGAAGGAAGGAAAGGAGGGAGGAAGGAAGGAAAGGAGCAAGGACGAAAGGAGGAAGGACTTAAGGAGAGAAGGAAGGAAGGAAGGAAGGAAGGACTTAAGGAGAGAAGGAAGGAAGGAAGGACTTAAGGAGAGAAGGAAGGGAGGAAGGAAGGAAGAAAGGACTTAAGGAGAGAAGGAAAGGAGGGAGGGAGGAAGGAAGGGAGGAAAGGAGTAAGCACGATAAGAGGAAGGAGTAAGGAGGGAAGGAAGGAAGGAGTAGGGAGGGAGGGAGGGAGGAAGGATAGAAGGAAGTGAGGAAAGAAGTATGGAAGGAGGAGGGAGCAAAGAAAGAGGGAAGGAAGGGAAGAACTTCCTGAGAGGAGAGACTTTATAAACATTCATTCATTCATTAATATATTCATAGTGAATCTCGATATATAGCCGCACCCTAATGGACGAGGTCTCTGTGTGTTATTGATTTTAGCATTATGAGGCTTCTACTGTTGCACTGAAGTACACACACACACACACACACACACACACACACACACACACACACACACACACACACACACACACACACACACACACACACACTCTCTCTCGCTCGGCTGCAGTGGGACCTCCCGATGGTTTCCTCTCCTCCTCTTCTTTGCTCTCTGAGACGTTTCCTGTAATGCTAATATGAACTCATTCTTCTTTTCAGACTCTCTGTGTGTAAAATTAATATTAACTGTCACAAAAAAACAAACAGATGAAGGAAAAAAAGGAGGTTATCTTCTTTTTTTCTCTTTTTTTTTTTGGATAACAGCCTCTTTCCTTTAACATTAAATCACTCTGTTTGTTGCTTGTTGGTCAAATCATCTAATTTATTTCTCTCCTTTTTTTTGTCTCCCCCTCTCCTTCTGCCTCTTTCTCCCTGTTTATCATTTACTCTTCCTTTCTTTCTTTCTTTCTTTCTTTCATCGCCTCCTCTTTTCCTCATCCCACATCTCCCTTTTTCATTCCTCTCCAACCATCTGTCCTTCCTCCCATCTTCTTTTCTCCATTGTTCTCTTTCCATTCTCCTGCTTCCTCCACCCCTCTCTCTCTCTCTGTCTGTCTGTCTGTCTGTCTGTCTGTCTGTCTGTCTGTCTGTCTGTCTGTCTGTCTGTCTCTCTCTCTCTCTCTCTCTCTCTCTCTCTCTCTCTCTGTCTCTCTCTCTCTCTCTCTCTCTCTGTCTCTCTCTCTCTGTCTCTCTCTCTGTCTCTCTCTCTCTGTCTCTGTCTCTGTCTCTGTCTGTCTCTCTCTCTCTTTCTCTCTCTCTCTCCATCCCTCCATCTTCCCTTTCTCTTTTTCCTCCTCCTCTACAGATACAAAAAGACTCAGGAGACTCTCTCCCAGGCGGGACAGAAGACCAGTGCAGCTCTCACCACAGTGGGCTCGGCCATCACCAGGAGACTGGGCGACATGAGGTAGGAAACAGCAACAGCAGAGCCAAAATGGCCGACGCTCTGGCGAAAGCTACAAGGACAAATGAGCCGAGTGGACGGTGCTGAAACACAAAACCGGGAGATCATACAACACATTTATTTTTATTCTGGGACATCAGGAAGAAGCAGGAAGACTTCAGAGCTGCACACAACTCAAATATTAACAACTTTTTTAAATAATTGAGTAAATTTGAAGCAAATATGCCAAATATTTGATGGTTTAATATTTGATGGCTCATAAACTGCAAAGAATTCAATTTAAACAACTTTTAAAATAATTAAATGTCAGTTTAAGTAAATTTTAAGCATAAAAATGCCAAATAAATGCACTAAAATGTAAGATTTAGCTGCATTAGTTCATCTTTCATCATAGTAAATAGGATATTTTGGATGTTTAGGACTCTGGTAGAGAAAAACAAGTCATTTCAAGATGCTACTTTGACTTTTATATATATTTATATTGAGGTGCCATACCTTTCCAAGTATCTGTTTTTGAGTCAGCAGGGTGAAGCAGGGAGACTAAGAAATAGTGTTGTCTTTATAACTGCAAAGAATTTAATTTAAACAACTTTTGAAATAATTAAATGTTAGTTTAAGTCAATTTTAAGCACAAATATGCCAAATATTTAAAGTTTTAAAGCTCATAAATGCACTAAAATATAAGATTTAGCTGCATATGTTCATCTTCCATCATAGTAAATAGGATATTTTAGATGTTTAGGACTCTGTTAGACAAAACAAGTGATTTCAGGATGCTACTTTGACTTTTATATATATTTATATTGAGGTGCCATACATTTCCAAGCATCTGTTTTTGAGTCAGCAGGGAGACTAAGAAACAGTGTCGTCTTTATAGCTGCAAAGAATTCAATTTAAACAACTTTTAAAATAATTAAATGTCAGTTTAAGTACATTTTAAGCACAAATATGCCAAATATTTAAAGTTTTAAAGCTCATAAATGCACTAAAATGTAAGATTTAGCTGCATATGTTCATCTTCCATCATAGTTAATTAGACAAAATAAGTAATTTCAAGATGTTATGTTGACTTTTATATATATGAATGTATTAATAGATTTATATTAAAGTGCCAAAACTTTCCAAGCATCAGTTTTTGCGATATTTCCTCAAATAGAAGTTTATGCTTTTATAACTTTTACTTTTACTTTTATTTATCATTGTTATTTAGAGCTTCATGACATAATTACAGGCATTTTTCTCTGTTTTTTAATGTTTAATATTTTATAGACCAAATGATAAATCAATAAAATAATATGTTTAATTGACTGATAATGAAAATAATAATTAGTTGCAGCTCTGAAGGGAGTTTTCCTATTTTCATACTTTTATTCACCAGAATGAAAATATGAACATGAACTAACTCATCATCAGTTTAATATTCGTCCACTGCTCATTTTTCCTTTCGGCTCAGAATTAGTTGAATTAGTTTCTTCTTCTTCTTCTTCTTCTTTCTTTCTGTCTCGTCTTCTAACGTCGACCTGTAGTGACGTAGAGAACCTGATCAACATGTTTGTCTGTTTTACATCTTTAGAGGCAGAAACTCGGTTTGGTTCAACAGGATTTCATTTGTTTTGTTTTTCCATCTGTAGAAAATAAAGATAGGGAGGAAGGACAGATGGATGGATGGATGGAAGGAAGGAAGGAAGGAAGGAAAGAAGAAAGAAAGGGAGGAAGGACAGATGGAAGGAAGGGAGGAAGGACAGATGGAAGGAAGGGAGGAAGGACAGATGGAAGGAAGGGAGGAAGGACAGATGGAAGGAAGGGAGGAAGGACAGATGGAAGGAAGGAAGGAAGGACAGATGGAAGGGAGGAAGGACAGATGGAAGGGAGGAAGGACAGATGGAAGGAAGGGAGGAAGGACAGATGGAAGGAAAGAAGGAAGAAAGGGAGGAAGGACAAATGGAAGGAAAGAAGGAAGAAAGGGAGGAAGGACAAATGGAAGGAAAGAAGGGAGGGAGGAAGGACAGAAGGAAGGGAGGAAGGACGGATGGAAGGAAGGGAGGACGGATGGAAGAAAGGGAGGAAGGACGGATGGAAGAAAGGGAGGAAGGACGGATGGAAGAAAGGGAGGAAGGACAGAAGGAAGAAAGGTAGAAAGGGAGGAAGGACAGAAGGAAGAAAAGTAGGAAGGGCAGATGGAAGGAAAGAAGGAAGAAAGGTAGGAAGGGCAGATGGAAGGAAAGAAGGAAGAAAGGTAGGAAGGGCAGATGGAAGGAAAGAAGGAAGAAAGGTAGGAAGGACAGATGGAAGGAAAGAAGGAAGAAAGGGATGAAGGACAGAAGGAAGGAAGGAAGGATAAATGTTGAGTTCATCAGGTGATTTAAGGTGAAACATCATTTTTAGAAGTAGAATAACAAAATAGATTCATCGTCTCATCACTGAATTACTGTTTCCATTCACTCTTCTCGTGTGTGTGTGTGTGTGTGTGTGTGTGTGTGTGTGTGTGTGTGTGTGTGTGTGTGTGTCTCAGTCATTGAAATCATGTCTCAGTAGTTATTTATTTATTTGTTTAGCAGTCTTCTCTTTCTTTATCTTCCTTCCTCGTTCATCCTGCATGCTGCATGTTTTCCTCTGGAGCTGAACTACAGTTTAATTCTTGTTTTTTTTATTTTTGTCTCTTTTCTTGCTCTCTGATATATTTTCCTTCTGCAGGTTGTGATTGTAAAACGCTGTAATTTGGGTTAGGGCTGGGCAATATATTGAAAATAGATCAATATCGTGATATGACTCTAGATATCGTTTTAGATTATATATATCGTAATATCACAATATGTCATCAGAGTCGTCTTTTCCTGGTTTTAAAAGATGAATTACAGTAAAAGAAATATTTTTCTGAACTTACCAGACTGTTCTAGCTGTTCTGTTTTGTACCTTTTACCCACTTTGTCATTATATCCACATTATTTATCAAAGATTTCATAGTGTAAATATTTTGTTAAAGCATCGACAGTCATCTCTATAATATTGTTGTAATATCGATAACGAGATATTTGGCCTAAAATATCGTGATATTTGAATTTGTCCATATCGCCCCAGCCCTAATTTGAATATTTTAAAGTATAAATTGATGCACTGAAGCTGGTTTTAGATGTTGGGACTCATGACTTCAGACTGTAACTTCACCTGGTTTCATCATTTTTGTCTCATTTCTAGTCATTTCTTCACTTTATGTAATAATAAAGTCCCTCAGAAACACATTAACTATACATTATTAGACATTATCAACTTATTAACCCTTTTAATCAGGTTTAATGATCTATATACTGGTCTTACTGGTCTTACTGGTGCTGCTGGTCTCACATTAAACACTAAGGAAGGAAGGAACGTAGGAAGGAAGGAAGGAACGTAGGAAGGAAAGTAGGAAGGACAGATGGAAGGAAAGTAGGAAGGACAGATGGAAGGAAAGTAGGAAGGAAAGTCGGAAGGACAGATGGAAGGAAAGTAGGAAGGAAAGTCGGAAGGACAGATGGAAGGAAAGTAGGAAGGAAAGTCGGAATATTTAATCATATATATATACTGGTCTTACTGGTGCTGCTGGTTTCACATTAAACAGGAAGGAAGGACAGATGGAAGGAAAGTGGGAAGGACAGATGGAAGGAAAGTGGGAAGGACAGATGGAAGGAAAGTGGGAAGGACAGATGGAAGGAAAGTGGGAAGGACAGATGGAAGGAAAGTGGGAAGGACAGATGGAAGGAAAGTAGGAAGGACAGATGGAAGGAAAGTGGGAAGGACAGATGGAAGGAAGGAAGGAAGGAAGGACAGATGGAAGGAAGGAAGGACAGATGGAAGGAAAGTAGGAAGGACAGATGGAAGGAAAGTAGGAAGGAAGGAAGGAAGGACAGTAGGAAGGACAGATGGAAGGAAAGTAGGAAGGACAGATGGAAGGAAAGTAGGAAGGACAGATGGAAGGAAGGTCGGAAGGAAGGTAGGAAGGACAGATGGAAGGTAGGTAGGAAGGAAGGAAGGTAGGAAGGACAGATGGAAGGAAGATAGGAAGGACACATGGAAGGACACATGGAAGGAAGGTAGGAAGGACAGATGGAAGAAAGGGAGGAAGGAAAGATGGAAGGACACATGGAAGGTTTAATGATCTATATACTGGTCTTACTGGTGCTGCTGGTCTCACATTAAACACTAAGGAAGGAAGGAAGGAAGGAAAGATGGAAGGACACATGGAAGGTTTAATGATCTATATACTGGTCTTACTGGTGCTGCTGGTTTCACATTAAACACTAAGGAAGGTAGGAAGGAAGGACAGATGGAAGCACAGTAGGAAGGACAGATGGAAGGAAGGAAGGACAGATGGAAGGACAGATGGATGGAAGGAAGGAAGGACAGATGGAAGGAAGGAAGGAAGGAAGGACAGATGGAAGGAAGGAAGGAAGGAAGGACAGATGGAAGGAAAGTAGGAAGGACAGATGGAAGGAAAGTAGGAAGGAAGGAAGGAAGGACAGTAGGAAGGACAGATGGAAGGAAAGTAGGAAGGACAGATGGAAGGAAAGTTGGAAGGACAGATGGAAGGAAAGTAGGAAGGACAGATGGAAGGAAAGTGGGAAGGACAGATGGAAGAAAGGGAGGAAGGAAAGATGGAAGGACACATGGAAGGTTTAATGATCTATATACTGGTCTTACTGGTGCTGCTGGTCTCACATTAAACACTAATCTCAGCTGTTTCTCCTCTCTGATTCTGCTGCTGCTTTTTATTTTATTCACTCTCTCTCTTTGTTTTGTTTTTTTCTTTTTCTTTAACGCTGCCTTGGTTTGATGTGCAGAGCTCTTCCTTTCTCTAATTCCTTTAGGTAAGACCAAGAATACCTACGGTGTGATAAAAAGAATCAAGAAGTTAAATATTAGATTTAACTCTGCTGCTGTTTTATATTATTATTATTACCTTCTGCTTCTCCTCAAACTGTTTTAAACCCTCTGATTGCATCCTCTTATTATTTTATTCCATTTAATTCCCTTTAATTTAGATATTTAAGATTTATAATAGTGTACATAAGGAGTGTTTATATATGTTTTTAGCTTCATTAAAACATCATTAATGTTAATTTAAAGTCCAGTTTAGAGTGGAATCTGCTGAGTTGAAGGTGGTAACTATGGTAACACTTTATTTTATGGATCCTTTCATTCTATAAATATCATTATAAGGTTCTCTGAAAGTAATTATAGTAGATTATTATATAATCTTAAAATGTGTTTTTGGTCAAATAAATAGAGATGATAGAGAGGATATTTGAGTTTATTAAGTTTTTGTTGAGTTTAATATTTGCTTTAAATGTTTTGCTGCTTTATTTAAAAACCCAAGATTCACAAATTGTTAATTATCGGAAGTTTTATTCTTTTAATGATGAATTATTATACAGTATATGGAGACTGTATGTTTACCTGTAGAGCTGCAGAACTGAATCAGCAACTGTTTAGATAATAGAATAATATTTTAAACTTAAATTAGTTGGTTGCAGCTTCTTAAAAGTTGCATTTGAAGCTTTTCTGTGTCATACGTGACAGTAAAGTGAATATCAGTTTGGATTTGTTGGACTATTGATTATTTAACTGTAGATTAAACATCAGCAGACTTAAGAAATGATTAAAGGTGTCTCATTGATAACATAATCAATAATTAAAATAATCATTAGTTGCAGCTCTGCTAACCTCCTAGATAAACTGCATTGATTTAAAGTTACTGGCAGTAATAAACTGTGTGTTTTATCTTAATTAGAACTTTTCTTTGTGCACAATTAAAATCAATAAAATAAAAGCATGAATACAAGAACGAGTAAAAAAAACAATAATAAAAAAGAAGCTATTACCAAATAACTCAACACATCTGATGAAAACTAAGAAGAACCACCACAGAGTTTACATTAATGAGCCGACAGAAACATGAATAACTAAATAAATAAATAAATATGTAAATAAATAAAACAATCAAACATAAATGAGCACTTTAATGACACAGCTGTTTATTTATAGGAAGCTAAACTGTTGGATCCATAAAATAAAACGTTACCAAGTTTGTTTCCTCTCAAACTTTATTATTTATGTGAGAAAAGGAAAAGAGAAATAATAACTATAATATAACTAACTAACTATAATAACTGATCAGCTGCTTTGTGTGTGTGTGTGTGTCTGTTACTGTGTGTGTGTGTGTGTGTCTGTTACTGTGTGTGTGTGTGTGTCTGTTACTGTGTGTGTGTGTGTGTGAGTTACTGTGTGTGTGTGTGTGTGTGTCTCTGTCTCTGTGTGTACGTCTATGTTACTGCGTGTGTTACTGTGTGTGTGTGTTACTGAGTTACTGTGTGTGTGTGTGTGTATCTGTGCGTGTGTGTGTGTGTGTTACTGAGTTACTGTGTGTGTGTGTGTGTGTGTGTGTGTTACTGAATTACTGTGTGTGTTACTGTGTGTGTGTGTGTGTGTGTGTGTGTGTGTGTGTGTGTGTGTGTGTGTGTGTGTGTGTGTGTGTTACTGCTCGCTGCTTGCTTTATAACACGTGCACTTCTTCTTCTTCTCTCCTCCTTTTTTAACGCTCACAAAGTAGCAACTATTCGATCCGCCACTCGATAAGTATGCCGGCCATGAGGTAAAGTAACACTCAGACCTTCATCACCTCCATCATCATCATCATCATCATCATCCTCAATGCTGCTTTATTGACTCTGACATCTTTTAAATTGAGATTAAAGTGGAGACAATATTTAAAACATTTATATTTCTGGAGCGATGAAGCTTTATTTTTCTTCCTTTCCACGTTGAAAGCTTTTTATTAATTATGTGACGGCATGAAATTAACTTTTTGTTGTTTTTTATTTGATGGATTTTTTATTTTTTTTTGCTCGTGATGTGTTTGAACATGTTGAAAACTGAACTTCCTGTCTATCTCTGTCATTTCCTGTTTGCTTTTATCATTTATTTATAATTTATTGAAGTCATATTTTAACATATTTTATACTCTGAACAACATATTGTGTCAGTATTAGAAGTATTTACGTATTTTATAAGCTGATAAATGCTTTTAATTTGAAATTTGAGTGTTAAAATATAAATTTACAGTTATGAAACTTTTTAAATGCCTGTTTTTTATGATATTTACGGTTTTATTAGTAGTTTTCTAGTATCAGCAGCAGCCTATAATTAACCCTTTATAGGACACTCATTGAAAGGGAGGAAGGAAGGAAGGAAGGAAGGAAAGAAGGGAAGGAAGGAGGGAGGAAGGAAATGAAGGAAGGACGGAGGAAAGAAGGAAGGAAGGAAGGAATGTAGGGGAGGAAAGAAAGAGAGGAGGGAGGGAGGAAGGGAAGAAAGAAGGAAGGAAGGAAGGAAGAAGAAAGGGGGAGGGAGGAAGGACAGATGGAAGGAAGGAAAGGAAGGAGGAAATAAGGAACGAGGGAGGGAGAAAGGAAAAGAGGAAGGGAAGAAAGAAGGCAGGGAGGAAGGGAAGGAAGGAAGGAAGGAGGAAAGAATGAATGAAGGAAGGAAGGTAGGGGGAGGAAAGAAAGAGAGAAGGAGGGAGGGAGGAAGGGAAGAAAGAAGGAAGGAAGGAAGAAGAAAAGGGGGATGGAGGAAGGAAAGAAGGAAGGGAGGAGAGAAGGAGGGAGGAAGAACAGATGGAACGAAGGAAGGAAGGACGGAGGAAATAAGGAACGAGGGAGGGAGAAAGGAAAACAGGAAGGGAAGGAAGAAGGCAGGGAGGAAGGAAAGGAAGGAAGGAAGGAAGGAAGGATATTTTGGGATATTTACAGAAGTTACCAAATATAATTATTTGCCCAATAAAGGGTTAACCAACCTTTTTAATTAACCAGCTTATATGAATGTTTTTAGTAGTTTTTTTATGAATGTAACACGGAGTCTCTTCTCTGCAGGAACTCGGCGACCTTCAAGTCCTTCGAGGATAAGATGGGGAACCTAAAGGTGAGCTGATGCAGCGGTCGGCCGTGATGTCCCAGAGCCTCGTTAAGCTAACTAACTAACAAATAAATAAATAAATAAATAAATAAATAAATGAATACATACAGCTTCTCTGTCAGTGTCATCATAAAAAAATCAATGTTTCCACTGTCAGGTTCATTCTGTGAGTCACTGTGAGGAGCTGACTCAGTTTTAATGACTCATATTATCCTGCATTTAAACACTGAGATTTATATATAGATAGTATTATATTATTATTATATATAGTATTATATAGTGTGTGTGTGTGTGTGTGTGTGTGTGTGTATATGTATAAATAGTACTTTTTAAAATTGAGATTAAACAAACACGATAACATACAACGCCTCACCTCAGACAGCCGTACAGCATATCAGAGGAAAGTAAATTAGGACATAAATGAAAGTTAAAATAATAATTATAGTAAATATTGACAATTGTTGAGTAAGATTAAATATCAATAATAAAGAAAAGTTAAATAAAAACATAAAAAAAGATGAATATGCTGACTGTACAGTAGATCTGATCATTGATTCATGCTTTTATTGTGAAATTCACTGAGCTCAAAGTGGTTCACACAATAAAAGCACATCGAATCAGGTGATAAAATGATGATAATTAATACAACAACATCAATAATAAAGAAAAGTTAAATAAAAACATAAAAGATGAATATGCTGACTGTAGATCTGATCATTGATTCATGCTTTTATTGTGAAATTCACCAAGCTCCAAGTGGTTCACACATTAAAGGCACATCAAATCAGGTGATAAAATGATGATAAAGAATACAAAAGCAGCATTAATAATAAAAGTACACAGGCTATTTGTATACAGAAGGGGTTTTTAATTATATATCCACTTATTATATAAAGACTTTAAAAGATGTAACAGAGTGAATTATCTTCCTGTTAACTTAAAAACATAAAGAGGATAAATATAAATCAGATAAAGCTTTAGTAACACACACACACACAGTAACACACACACACTGTAACACACACACACACATAGTAACAGACACACACAGTAACACACACATAGTTACACACACACACACACACACACACACACTGTAACACACATACACTAACACAGACACACACACAGTAATTAACACAGACAGTAACACACAGTAACCACACACACACATAGTAACACACACATACACTAACACAGACACACACAGTAACACACACATAGTAACACACAGACACACACAGTAACACACATACACTAACACAGACACACACACAGTCACACACAGACACACACAGTAACACACACATAGTAACACACACATACACTAACACAGACACACACAGTAACACACACATAGTAACATACACTAACACAGACACACACACACACACACACCTATCTACTGCTTTTATTGAGTAAATGTAAATTAACTAAATTACATCTGTCGACTAAATGATCTCAAGATAAGATCCATTTAGTAACTGATGAGCTTTTGGATCGTATCACATGATCTTCCTCAGCAGATAAAGTTTCATTAGAGAGCATTATTATTATTTATTATTATTATTTTTATTTATTTATTTATTTTTTTTTTTTTATTAATTCATTTATTATTATTATTTTTTTTTTTAATTTTTTAATTTTTTATTTATTTTTTATTTATTTTTTATTTATTTTTTATTAGTATTATTATTAGTTTTATTATTATTATTATTAGTTTTATTTATTTATTTATTTATTTATTATTATTATTATTATTATTATTATTATTATTATTATTATAGATATAGAGTTTTATTTCTGATGTTTGCAGTTTAAAGAGCTCCAGATTGAGATGTTTTACTTGTGGATTTATTTATTTAATGCTATATAATAATGATAATGATGATGATGTTATAATAATGTTATAATGTTTTTATGGTAGAATAAATTAAAATAAATGTTCTTATTTTCCGTCTCAGTGAAAAAGAAAAAGATTATTTTAAATGTCGCCAGTTTTTATACAATTTTTACAGAGAACTGATGAGTCGGTGTTAACAATTATTGTTTTCTCTCTCCCTCCCTCGCTCTCTCTCTCTCTTCCTCTCTCTCTCTCTCTCTCACTCTCTTTCTCTCTCTCCCTCTCTGTCTCTTCCTCCTCTCTATCTCTCACTCTCTCTCGCTCTCTCCCTCCCACCCCTTTTCTCTCTCTTCCTCCCTCCCCCTCTCCCTTTTCTCTCTCCCTCTCCCCATCTCTTTCTCTCTCTCTCTCTCTCTCTCTCTCTCTCTCTCTCTCTCTCTCTCCCTCTCCCTCTCCCTCTTCCTCCTTCTCTCCCTCCCTCTTCCTCCTTCTCCCCCTCTCCCTCCTCTCTCTCTCCCTCCCCCCCTCCCTCTCTCTTTAAGTATAAGGTCGTGGGTACCAAAGGGAACGGTGACGTCAGCTCCCCAACCGATACGACCCCGACTCAGGAGAACCCGCCATTCTGAACCCACCCCACCTCCTCCTCCTCCTCTTTCTCCTCTTTCTCCTCCTCCTCTTCGCTGCCACCTTCCTCACAACCTGAGACTGTACTGTTACCACCTCACACCTGCAGAGTCAACCCCCTCCCTCCTCCCCCCCAAAACCTCACTCACTTGCCCCCTAAAGTCAGATGGAGGTGAGAGAGAGAGGAGAGGGGAGGGGGTTCGTGATGAGTTGAGGTGCTGCTCCTCTTCTGCCTCAATGTTCTGCTGATGTCTAAACTTTAAATCATGAATCATTTACACACCTTCCTCCTCCTCCTCCTCCTCTTCCTCCTCTTCCTCTTCAGTCTGAACACGCTGACACTCTTAAAACGCCTTTTTTTTTCCTCCTCCGTTTTAAAGCAGGTTACTCTTTCAGCACCTGTCTTAAAAAAAAAAAAAAAAAAAAAAAAAAAACCCACCCTGCTGTGAATTAAATGTTTAATCAGGATCTCTGCAGGCTGACGGTGTGAAGGAGGATCAACCAGTTTTAAATGCTACTTAAAACCTGCTTTTCCTGTCTCCTCTTGTTTCTCTAACTCTTATCAGCTGCTTTAAATCATGCATCCACACTGTGAGCACATGCACCCCCCCCCTCCTCCCCCCTCCACCTCCCTCCACTTTTCTTCTTTTTGTCTCTTAACTTTTTGCAGCAGGTTAGAAGTTTCATTTTGGGGAGGAGGAGAAAGAGGAAGAGGAGGATTTAGTACATCTCACCCCCTCCCTGCCCTTCTCCTTAGACCTACTACTGCTACATGCATGTGCATATCTCATCTCAGTTGCCCCCCCCTCCCCCCGCTCCTCTTACACCAACCATGCAAAGATGGCTGAGGCCCCTAAAAATAAAAAAAAAACCCACCGGATGTAAAAACAAGAAAAATACCTTAAACCCATTTTTGTATTATAAACTATTTTACACTGCTTTGCATAATGTTTTTACATAACTTTTATCAATATGTATAAATATATATGAATTAAATATATTGTCACAGATGCTGCCGAGTGGTAGTAATCAGGTTGGAGGGTTAAAAAAAAAAAAAAAAACTTAACAAAAAATGTAAAGGGGGAGGTTAAACAAACTTAAACACATAATGATGGGGATGAAAGAAACTCTATGGGTCAGTTTCACAGATATGAGTTTATCTGTTTAAAATGTGTGTGTGTTTCAGTCCCATGTTATTGAAACTGACTCGTTGAAGAGCTGCAGACCAGAGAGAGAGAGAGAGAGAGAGAGAGAGAGAAAGGAGGAGAAGAAGAAGAAAAAGAAGGAGGGATCACAGCCGAACTGGTTTCATCTGACAGACTTATAGAGGCATGTTTGATTTAAAATGTCCTGAAACCAGTTCGAGTGAGTTTCCTTTTCCTTCTTTTTTACGCTGGTTTGACTGCAGCTCCTTTTTCTTTTTTTTCTTTTTTTGTTTGTTAACACACACACACACACACACACACACACACACACACACACACACAGAAGTCAATGTGAGACGACGCTTTGCTGTGTACACTACCTGGTGAATGTCAAAAAACGCTTCTCTTATCGGCCTTACTCACTTTAAATAATGGTTCACCTGTTGTTATTATTTAGCGGGATAGAAGATAAAAGAACTAGATTTATTCTTTTTTTTTTAAGGTTTATTTTTTGTAGTTGTACAGACCGGTTTGATTGAAGGAAGAAAGGAAGGAAGGAAGGAGGGAGGGGGATAGTATAAGATAAATAGATGCAGTCTGATGAGCCACAAAACTCGCTGCCATAACATAAACTCCTTACCTATTTTTACTTATTGCCAACAAATCTCTTAATTATTGGATCCAAACCAACAATTAACTGATCTACTAACAAGTGTGTGTACCTAAAGTCTGATATATCTTATTCCATCTTGTCCAAAAACTACTAAAAACACATCACAAACTCTTTATAAGGAAGAAGAAACGGCTCCAAAAGCTAGTAAGAAGTCATGTTTTCAGTCTCTGGAGAGTAGTTCTGTGTAAGGCTGTGTTTCTGCACATGCTCAGTAGAGTCTGCCTTAAACAGAACTACTGTACAGAGACTGAAATCATGACTACTTCTTAGTTTTTGGAGCTGTTTCTAAATAAACTAAAGTGACCAAACTGTACTAGGTGACATGTTCCTTCTTTATTAAGAGGTTGGTCACATTAATTTGTTTAGGGACGCCTCCAAAAGCTAGTAGGAAGTCATGTTTTCAGTCTCTGGAGAGTAGTTCTGTGTAAGGCTGCGTTTCTGCACATGCTCAGTAGAGTTAGTCTTACACTGAACTACTCTACAGAGACTGAAATCATGACTTCTTCTTAGTTTTTGGAGCCATTTCTAAACAAACTAACACAATGGAGGTCTACGGCATAGAAGAATATGATATATCAGGCTTTAGATGCACACGCACACACACGCACACACACACACACACAGTACTTGTTAGTAGATCAGTTAATTGTTAATTGTTTGTTTTCACATGAGATTCGTTAACGTAAAGAAAAACATAGAAAACTGCCGGCCACGTCCTTTAATACACACAGAAGCACTCCTGTTAACACACACACTAATAGCTTCTTACCCTGATAACACACACACACACACACACACACACACACACACACACACACACGCTGCATGAGGCCAAACTTAACAGAAGATAACTGTTGCTATTATAACCCCTGTGCACCGACACCCGCCTCAACACACACACACACACACACACTCTCTATTTAAAACTAGAAGCTCTTACACACTAAAAACAGCCTCAGAAACTGTGACGCCCCCCCCCCCCCCCCAACCCTAACCACCCCCCACACACACACACACACCTGAGAAGTAGCACCGCCACTTTTCTCCTGAACATATAAGAAAAAAAAGAAGAAAGAAGTTGTATTCTAGTTTTCTTTTTTTTCTTTTTTTAATGTGTGTGTTTCTGCTTTTCTGGCTCTAATATTAACTGAGAATAAAAAAAAGGGGGGGGCGACACTGCCTCTGGTGGTGGAAGATGTGAACTACTACCAGATGTTGTTGTCACAGCTCTGGGGGAACGATTGCCAAAATTGTTGCTCAACTTTGAGTTATAGTACTTTTTTTTTCTCCTTTTTTTTTAATTTTAAGGCCAAATATCTTTTTTTTTTTTTTTTACCCTTTATATAAACTACACAATATTTCCTAACCCCTTAAATGCTGCTCTTCTCTTGCGTCCTGGCTCGACCTCGATGCAAATGTGTCAAAAAAAAAACAACTAACTAACCGTCAGCCATGTACAGTCGCTTCTCGAGGCATTTATAAAAGGGTACATATATAAATATACACTCTTAAACCAAACTAAGGAGGTTTAAACTGCTTGTAGATCTGCACGAGAGCAGGATATTTAAACCACTGTGGCCATTTAAAAAAAACCAGGATAGCTCTGAACTGTTGGGCTAATATGAACAAATATGATAAAAGCTTATAAAACCCCAACTTCAACATCATCAGACTGCTTCAACACTGCTGTCAGTGTGTCATAAATGAAGTTTATGTTCTTATTTTGTTTGTTTTTTGGTAGTTAATATATTACTGTTAGGTGAATTATTGTTTTTTTTGGCTTTTCTTCTGTTGGGAGAGGTGGACTTTTGACAAGACAAGACTTTTTATTGTCATTTTCAATCAATTTGCCATCAAAAAAAAAAAGAAGTTGCCAATATTTGAATATCTGTTACAGAAATCGCTCTTTTTTTTTTGCCTCGGAGTCTCTTTAACTTTCTGCTTTCTGCCAAGATGGAAATGCAAAAAGCACACTGAAAGAAATGTGTCTGAATCTGAAGTCATTTAATCCTTAAAAAAAACAAATAATAATCATAATTTTCTGACATAAAGTGGAGAGTTTAAGGAGGGTGACAACATTAGTTTCACCTTCTACATCCAGTTATTAAAGAAAACTAAGATTTTAAAAGTGACTTCCTGATTAAATGACTTTAAGATGGACTTTTTTTTGTTGTCTTTTTGCAGTGTAGCTATCGCCTGTTTAAAGCTGCACATTGGGGTTTTTTGGGGGGGAAATATGATGGATAGAAGGAAAAAAAGGATGATGTAATTTTGTTTTTTGGGTGTCAGGAAGTGCAGCCCGTTGCAGAGAGTCAGCGGCTGCAGAGGCCTCGACCACAAGTAGAGTATTTATAGCTTTATTTTAGGTCCTGGGCCTATAGCTGATGTAGAATATTATAAAAGGGATCAGATTGGGAAGATCACGGTGAATGAATTAAAAACTTTTTTTTTTTTTTTTTGGTTTTGTTGTATATGTTTGGATATCAATAAAGCATTCCTTTAAATGATCAAGTGGTTTGTGGTTAATATTTCAGAATAAATCATTTTAGTTTATAAACACGACACAAATGCTAGAATCTGAAACTGCATTATGTGGTCTTCTTTATTTTACGTTAATATATTTTTTTCTTTTAAAGTTAAAACTTAAAGTGAATGTTTGTTGCTAAATCAGTTTTTTTAACATCTGTACAACATCTTCACTGTACAGTCCAGATGTTATATGAACGTTTCCTCTCAGTCATATTATTCAGTCTGTCCATCCTCTTGCCTCATAATAATAATAATATTAAATAAAAATTGTAGATAGACAATGGTAAACCTACCTTCAAGACACCGATATATCAAATATAACCTTTCCCTGCATGTTGAAGTTGCAAAACAGGTGTTCCCTGACCGGGAATCGAACCCGGGCCGCGGCGGTGAGAGCGCCGAATCCTAACCACTAGACCACCAGGGAAGGCTGAGGAGGCGCGGTGTCTATATGATTTTATAGATGATGAGATGGTTTTCGATTTGTTTCTTTTCTTTTTTACTCTTTTGATTTATTAACTCAAACTAAAAGTAATCATCTGTTCGTCTCCTACCAAACAGCTACACCCGGAACTGAAAAAACAAGCCGGGAAACTGCAGTTCCTCGAATGGCCACTTGAGGGCCATATAGACCACCATGTTAAAATGAACACATTTACAGCAGAAATAAACATATTTTCAACCCGGTAAAAAAAAAAGAAAATCAGTTTTAGTCTCTATAATTAATTTAATTTTCCCTTCCATGACAACTTAAAGAGGATGAATATTAATATATATTTTTATAAACGTTTAAATATGCATAATTAAAGTTGCTACCATGGCAACAACGTTGTTAGGTAACGTAACGATGGTAACCCCCAGACTCACAGAATATAACCGTAGCATTAGCCTTCAATATTATGTGTTTTTCTTTTCAGTTAAAATGAAAGTCAGTAGTAATAGTTTGATAATTTATAGAAGACTTGCTCTAGTCTAACAAGAAGATATTCAGTTTGTTTTTTCTTCCGGTAAGTACATTTTGTTTTAATGAGACGGGCTCATGGATGTCTTATTATAAGAGCTGTTGTTATAGTTACGTTAGGGTCCGCTCCATCCTCTCTGGTCCAGATATGTTCACCTCAGATAAAAAAGTAAAACAATAACTAACAAAAAAGAAATGTACAGGGGGAGCCAATAAAACCCATCAGGGCTTGTCAGGTGGCCCTCCTGCTTGATAATATTTGTAGTTTGATATGCTGTATGTACAGATTTGACTTATTTTAGCAACAAGTTACGACACTGCTAACCAGAAAGTACTCGTTTGAGGACATTGGGAAATGTAAATGCAAAGAAATAGTTTTATACATAGGTAAATTAATTGGGTTATATTGTAAAATAAACCAATTGTCCCCACATGAGGACATTATTTATTTCAAAAACTACTTCCTGTTCAATGACAATGCTTAGTTGTTGTTTTCTTAGGCCTACTAATCCCAAATATTCAGGATAAATTAAATCAATCCGCTTTTATATTTAATTATAGCGCCAAATCACACACACACACACACACACACACACACACAAATGGATGATTTCACAGTGTCCACATCCATTACTATTTACTGTGTGTTATACTGTAGTGACCGGGGGGGGGGGGGGGGGGGGGGGGCACTCTGATTGGGACAATTTGAGCTGGTTGGCACAAAGACTCATGGGACTGTGAATGTTCGAGATGAAAGTCATGTTTTAGTGATGCTGTGTGCATGTTTAATTGTTTTATGTGGGTTTCCAAGTTATGTGGCCATAAATAGTGCTAAGTTTGAGTTTAACTTTAAGTAGCATTGTAGCCACCGTGACTTAGTGTCCTGGTGTGTTTCATTATTTCTGGTCATTATCTAACATAGTCGATGGTTGGCTTATAGCTGACGTCAAATAAAAGTGGTACTTCCTGCCGTCGTGCAGTGTAGGGACACAGGAAATGAAGCAATCAGCAGTTTTTCTCACTTAGTTTGCAATCAACCCGAAGATCAGGTGCCTCCTTGTCATATGAATGGTATCGTAATATTCCCGGTGTTATCTTCAGGTTGTCGTGGCCGAGTGGTTAAGGCGATGGACTAGAAATCCATTGGGATCTTCCCGCGCAGGTTCGAATCCTGCCGACAACGAATCAGCTTTTGTGTTTTGCTTAAACTCAGGTTGTATCCAGACTGTCACTCCACTGTCACTCCAGCCATCAGGAAATAAATAAGCATGTAATTTAAAGCATATTACACGCAGACACGGGTAGAGAAGGTTAGGACGCTTTTACAGTATTACGTTTAAAAAGTAATTACAGATGTATATCAATGCCTGTTTGCAACTAAAACATATGCAGGCTCTAACATGAAAGGCCACACAACAACTAAAATATTAATGGATATCTATTTTATGAATCAAAAACGCCCTTTCCCATTAACAACAGCATGGCCATTCACTGTGAAGTTAACTGAAGGCTGCAATCACTAAGTTTCACCACTAGAGAGAGCTGCTAGTACAGGAGTTGTGTTCAGGTTGCTGAGCCATCAAATCAAGTCAAGATTTATTTGTAAAGCACATTTAGCCAAGGTTACTCGCCTAGCTGGGACTGAACGCCAAGGAGAAAAGATAAGTGTTCAACAGTGTTTTATGTCATGTGTACTCAACAATGATGAGCTGTCAGTGAGTAGACAGAGAGTAGACTGACCGAGCCCCTTTTCTTTTAACTTGTAGGCTGAATAATATATATTGTAGATTTATTAACACAGAGATTGATTACTGTATGTAGTATTTTATTTGAGCTATTTTAGGCCTTCCTAAAGTTCCTGAGATTATATACATGTGTGCAATGCTCCAGGGGTTTACACAGTAAGAGCAGCAGTGTTTCTAGTGGGAGTGGGAGGTGCTGGCCTGCTGGGAGCTGTGGTGTTGTACAGTCTGATGGCTGATGGGATGAAAGTGCCCCACCATTAAGACTCCAATTACTGTGGAAGCCCATTTCCGCCAATGTGATGAGAAAAAAAAAAGCAAGTCATTGTAATGAGAAACTTTCTTAAAATAATGACGTATGACTTATACTAATAGTTTCTCATTATTGTTATTATTTTTAGTTGTAAGTCATTATTTCGAGATACTAAGTCATTATTTTGAGTTATAAGTCATTATTTTGAGATACTTAGTCATTATTTTGGGTTGTAAGTAATTTTTTGAGATACTTAGTCATTATTTTGAGATTGTACCTTACTTTTTTTTGAAATACTTAGTCACTATTTTGAGTTACTTAGTCATTATTTTTAGAAAGTTCCCCATTATATTGACTCACAGGACCTTTTTTGCATCACATTATCGGAAGTTGCTTTGGTAACATTTCCATGCCAGCAGCTGTGACTCCTACAAGTTTGAGATAAAATAAAGATGTTAAAAAAACAGAAAAAAAAAAGAGTTGAACAGAGTGTGAGCGTGCTTGGCTCCGCCCCCCTGGTGATACTACGTCACCAGGCGCGGTATAAAACCAGAGGCGACCCGTTGGCTCGTCAGAAAGAAGCAGAGTTACTATCCGCTCGGACGTTGGAGGGTTATATTTACCCAACACTTATTTTCAAATGGGCCCCGTCGCCTAGCGTTTACTCCTCCCAGCCTCGCTGACCGAGTTCAATCATCGGGTGCTACTGAACATCGAGCACGTCTGGGTCCCAAAAAGGTGAGGGGTGTGTTTTTTTTTGTTTGAATCTATGTAGTGTGTGTGTATGTGTGTGTGGAGTTAGAAAATGGTGGTTGTTAGGGGGATTCCTGCCGAGGGGAAGAGCTAGCAATGCTAAAGAGCTGAACGGCATAACATGTAAAGCTGTTATGATATATATAAAAAAAGGAGAAACCGTTAAAACCGTTAAAAATAAAACAGTTGCCGTTAAATTAAGCTGTTTTTATTTGAAAATCTCTAACCGTCGCATCCTCGCTGATGTCATCTTACAACGGGTAAACATCAACAGTCTGTTTATAGCATATAGCTGTTATGACGGGTTAATGTTTAAAAGTAGAGAAACCGTTAAAACCGTTAAATATAAAGCTGTTGTGTTTTATATTTGGAAAACACCAACCGTCACTTCCCCGCTGCTATCAACCTTACAGTCTATGCTATCTACACACAACGATACACATCAACAGTCCGGTTATAGCTGGTTGTTATTGTCTTTGTTAGAGACGGATTCTCCTCCATAAACACCTTATTAAATATATATAGAGAGAGCTTTTCATACCCAAGGGCAACTCAATGTGCAACAGTAAGAATTGGAAACATACAATAAAACAACAACAATAATAATAATACAAATTAATAAAAAAAACAAGTATAGAAAGAGAATTATAAAATAAAAACTAGAATAGAGCATAACATATAAGTTGAAGACAGATGTTTTTCTCACCATCACTGTGAAGTATGACCTCGCTTGTTATGTGTCATTATAGAGAATAAACAAGTGAAATGTGGGTGTTGGTGCAGTGACAGCAGTATAATGTAAACAAGACCTCTGCAAGACGCCCTCTGATGCCATGATACTGAGGCAGAGGATGGGCTGTTATTTATTTAATCCTCAGTTTTGTGTGTATCATATATGAAGTTGTTATAAGCGGTGATGATGTTGTTTTTGTGAGTCAGTCTTGTTTTTATATGCTGATTTTGTCCATTTGTTTGTCTGACATCACTCATAAAGCTACAAAATAAAAATCCTCATTGTCAGAGAAGGAGATAAATAGTAGAATATTTGTATAAATGTAATAATCAAAAACCCTAGATGATAATGATGATGATGATGATGATGATGATGATGATGATAAATGTTGACCAAAAAAATACAGGATATATATTTATTTATATATTTGTCATCATAAATGTTTATAATAGAAAGAAAAATGGCAATAATTCAGTGTTTCCAGTATATTAAGTGTGTCTTTCTACATGGTAACTGAATATATTTTGAGCTCATGAGTGTTGGTTGGATTGAAATAGATTTTGACTATGTCAGCATTAATTTTGCACTTATGTTCCAGTAGTTTATAGACTAAACAGACAGAGAAACATGGACGGAAAATGACTGTTAGTGGCAGACACAGCGTTGTAATGAAGGATTTATTCAGATACATGTGGGTGTTTGAAATGAGAATAATAAGTTGAGTCTATAAAGGAGTCATTATTTCTGGCCTGGGTATCATGTGTACATACATGCCTGAGCAGGAGTATGATGAAATCTGCTGCATTGCTTTTTTATGGTGATTAAATATGACTCAGTCTGGTTTTTTCTCACACTGTTTCTCTCTCTCTCTCTCTTTTTTTTCCTCCTCAAGGTTTCCATCAAGCACAGCGTACAGTGACCAACAACACTAGGATGGCAGCTATTCCAGCAGGCGGTTCTCTTGTGGCGACCACTGACTACTACCGAAGTGAGTCCCTCTCCTTCTTATCACATCAGTCCACTGGGCCAAATTAACCCCCCACCCCCCACCTCCCTCCTCCTACTGGGTGACTTACCATTACTCTGCCTTTGGATTTACACCACATTACTGTCAGATAAAGTATCATTAAAGTACTTAAGAGTCAAAGTGGTGTTTCCATCAGTATTTATGACTCCTTCAGTCTAGTAAGTAGACAGTGATGCAGGACTCTCTGTTCCTCCAGCCAGACTTGTTGAATCAGTGTGTTTATAAAGAGGAACTGACAGGAAGTTGACACCCTTCCTGTTCTCTTTGTGTTCCCTAACAAGAATATCTTCATACTGAACTCTTAAAGTCATGACAGCTCATTTCTTTGGCTTCAGGATTAAACTCGGTCCAGATCTCCATGTGTGTTCAGGTTCCCCCGGAGTGCCAAATAGTCTCGTCTCACTAAATCAAAGGAAAAGTGTGAACTGCAGCTTCAGAAGTATCAGAGGATAGTGGGTTTTAATTTCCTGCGGCCCACTAACGCACCCCTCCTCTGCTCATTATTAAGGCGCCGTTTTCCATCCAAGTTCTCCCTCCGGCTCAAAGAATAAACCCCCCCCCTCAGTGTAATCCTCGCAAAATGAAGAAAGTTCGCTCCTGGGTTTGGTCGACTTGTGTTTCTTTTTTTTCCTCCTCATCTCATCTCTCTGCTCGCTCTCTCTCTCTCTCTCTCTCCACCTGCAGGGCGCATCGGCTCTACGTCCAGTAGCAGCTCTTGTGGCAGTTCGGAGTACAGCGGAGAGGTCATCCCCCACCATCCAGGTGAGTGAGAAAGCCTTTTAAACCCTCAATTAAGACTCAATACTTCATCATGGTTTCCAGGTCAACAATATTCATAAGTATAATTTAAAAAGAAAAGTCCAGTTGTACCTTTTTATAAATCAGGTTTTTTTAGTATTAGTGTGGTGTAAATATTAATAAAAGTGCTTCAAATGAACAGAGTCAAAGATGCAACCAGCAGATTACTGACTTCTTGTTTCCATATTGGAGAATAAAAGCCGTCAGTGTCACAATGAGACAATTACTTCATACACATAACCGTGGGGGGAAAGACAGAGCCGTTTGTTCTGCTCATGAGGGTGTGCCTGAACCACGTCCAGATCTCTGTCAAAACACATCCCCATATCTGTGGTTGGTGTTTTTCTTTTCTTTCTCGACTCCTCCTCTTACCCACGTGTAGTTCAGTGGTTTGATAGGATCTCAGCTCTTCTCGGTCTACGTCACACACACACACACACACACACACACACACACACACACACACACACCACTGCTACTGCTGCTGCCCGATCTGGTGATATCGTAAGCCGGGCTTCAGTTTGGCTAACCTCCGGATTGCTGCGGTTGAGTCAGCTGTTGCCTCAGACCTCAGTCAGAGCAGTCAGTACGGTTGAGTCACGCTGAGCCACACATACACACACACACACACACACCTAGGTCAGGTCATACCAGTCTTAATCCAGCAGGAAAATCGTTGTCCGTTGTCTGTTTTCACTTTTACTCTCAGGATCGGGGGATTTCTGATTTTTGTTTGCCAGTCTGTGCCTTGTTTTAATCTGCCACTCAGTTCAGGTATCAGTGTGATCATTAAATAAAAAAGCATCCCAGGCTCTTGGCACACGTGCGTTCAGCCCCACCCTCCCTCCACTCCTCTGCGTGTTCACCGATATCACTGTCAGCACCCGTTAATATCTGCTGACTCCGCCAGTAATCCTGGATCAAGTGTGTCAGTGTAGCTTTATGTAAAAACCATCTGTGCTGGCTCAGGGTCGAGTTGTGGTGCCTGCTTTAACCACTCGGTCAGCTTTTTTTTTAATGGTGCCACAGCGCTAAAATTGTCACACACACACACACACACACACAATCCTTCTCTCTCTGCAACAGTGCTGTATATAAAAGTAGGTGAAAGAGGAGAAAATGCGCCTTTCATTACTGTTTAATACTCTTTTTTTTTTCTTTTTTTTTTTATGGAATTCAGACTGGTTGGAAAAGGCCAAAATGAAAATGATGTCAGAATATTTTACTGGACTTGTCCATTCAGTAAAAGTTCAGGAGGCCACATGGAAGAGATTTACATGCAGGGCGGTGACTCCTCAGAAATATACTCGTCCCTCGCTGACACCAATTTGGAAAATAAGTTGACCCAGAAGCTAATTGCGGCACACAGTAGTCAGACTAGTAAATATAACCCACCGCCCGCCCATGTGTGTGTGTGTATGTGCGTGTGTGCGTGCGTGTATACAGTAAATGCAGCTGCTCAGTCGCCGATTTAGGGTGTCAGTGTGTTTTTGACACGGAGCCAAGCACGCGGACGAGTCCTGAGAGGAGGAAATCCGAGTCACGGCTCGCATGGATAAGTGTGTGTGTGTGTGTGTCTGATGAAACACACACAGAGGGTTCAGTGTACTTTTTCACTCCACTGACAGGCGGAATATGGTACCCCCCCCCCCCCCCCCCCCCCCTTCAGTTTATAATGAAGATCAACGTAGCTAATACTGGAGTGTTGAAATCTCAAATTGATGCCTGTGACTCCTGTTAAGACGTTTCCATCTGACTGGAGATAAAAAAATAAAAATAAAAAGTGGCACTGGACGTTAAATGTCAGGGTCGGGATGAGAAGTAACAACCTGAATTAAGAAAAGGAAGAAAGCTGCAGACACAATTCAAACCACTAGAGAGACAGAAAATGAACTTTAAAGCCTCATGCCTTCATTCATTCATTCATTCATTCATCCATTCATTCATTCATTCATTCATTCTCTGCTCCCTCACAGGACTCCCCAAGCAGGACTCTGGCCATTGGTGGTCCAGTTTCTTCTTTGGGAAGCAGCCAGGGATGACCCCACTGACTGAGGAGGCACAGCAGAAGTAAGTAGAAGCAAAAACCGCTGACTCATCTCCTCACTCGCCCACTGTGTGCTGTTTCTTTCTTCTTTTTGATTTTAAATCCTCTCTCATAATCTCACAGCGTCAGAGCCAAACATAATAAAACAGCAGCGAGTTGAAGGCTAGACATTATGAACAAAGTTGCTGCTGTGGAACAATTTAATTATCTTATTTATTTTTCTACTTCTCTAGTCTTTGACCTGCATAAAAGTTCCTGTCATCTTTGTACTTTTTTATTTGCTCAGCATTTCTACTTTTAGTTTTTTTGTGTCGCTATGACCTGTACTTGTGTAAATAAAGATTTTACCTTTGACACACAAACACACACACCCTTCCTATCACACAGTATCACAAATAACTTATTTTTCCTAATGGTATCTGTCGTGTTCCTGCAGGGCGGGGGTCCCAGGTGCGGTGGTGAATGGGCAGATCACCTGCGTCGCCAGGGAGATGGTGATGCGACGTCAGGTGAGCGAGAGCAGCGACGCAGGAAGCCCCACCTCATCCTGATCCTGCTGCCGCCTCACTCCGATCCGCACCGCACCTTGGGAGGGGGAGGGGGAGGGAGTCGATCCAGCGACCAATGCTAGGTGACGGGAGGATGTCCCGTTTACAACCTTAGTTTTTTTTGTTTTTGTTTTTTTTTTACTCATCGTAGGATAGGCTGCATTACTTGTTTTTTTGTTACCTTTGTTTTTTTTTTTTTTTATTGACAACCAAAAAAAAAACAACCTCGAAAAATTAAAAAAAAAAAAATGATGCAACTGATAAGCTCCTCTGTTTGTTCTGTTTTTTTTTAACATTTGTACTGTTGTGTGTTTGTAATACTGTGGTGAATAGACACACTGTGGTGTATACACATCCACACGCCTTTTCATCAAAACGTTTTTCACTTTTGTCACCCTGTAATTGCAAATGCAATAAAGTAGACTCTTGCAGCCTAAAGCTTTGTGTCGGAACAACTTCTTCTTATTATCATTATTATTTCTGTCATACACTGAAATAAAAGCAGAAATTCACCTTTAAACATACAAAGGAAAAGACAAGATGAAATATTTATAATTAAGGTCTAGTTTTGGATGTGATATGAGGCACCCGGCTTTCTCTCAGCTTTTAAAAACATGTTTGAACTCTGTTGTCTTTGATAAATAAGTGATGTGTGTGTGTGTGTGTTTAGCTGTAGATTGGAACAGCCTTATAAGGACCTGTAGGAGGAAAGTGTGTGTTTGGCAGGGAGTGGTTGACTGCTTTTGTACAGGGCTATTCCAGGAACAGAGTCAACACTGGGAGAGAAAGCACTTCATGTCCTCAAACTGCTGCTGGTGAACTGGGCAGTGTGGGAGTTGTGTAACTGTTGGCTCGCTTCCTAAAAACACACACATCACATCTGGAAAGTGTCCGCTGAGCCAAAATGGATATAAAAGAAAAACTAATTCCTGTTTCAACTTGGCTTAAATCTGCTCTTCCACAGGTTTTCCATTCGCTTCTTTTCTTTTTTTTTCTTTTTCAGTGAAATGTTTCAATTGGATTTGATGTTTCTGGTGTCAAAGTGAACACAATTTAACATTTCTTCCAACCTTGAGGATAAATTTAGATTCAGAATGATTTATTTATCTAGTGAAGTGAAGGTTGAGGCTTTTCCAAAGTTACAAAAATGCATAAATGAATGCTGATCATGTAAAATGTAAAATCAAGCTTGCAGTGCTACAAGTTTTCTCCTTACTCCTCCTCATTGTACTGTCATAAAGAAGAAAGGCAAAAGATAACGAAGCAAAATGAAGCAATGATTCATTTACATTTTGCCCCACATTGATAAAAGAAAGGTTGAAGAGTGCTACAGAAAAATGTCAGGTCAGTATTCAAACTTAAAAAGTCAAATTGTACAGGGAGAGATAATCAAATACACTTAATGGAAATCACTTGGCCAGTAGAAACTTAGGGTTCTTCCACAACATGTACTTTCAAAATAAAAGTCACGCATAGTTCAAAGTGATATTAAATTTCATATCGAGTTATTTCCTGACCCTTGTCTGTGATTCTTAATTGGTACTTTCTATGAGACTCTTAATTCAGACTCCATTATATCCAAACCTTTCTCAAAATACCACTACATTATAGACTATGCTTTAATAGCTAATCAATTTCATTTACCATTATTTGTGGTCTTCAGCTAGCACAAGGCCTTTATTAACTTTGATTCACAATATACTGTCTGTATGCTGTTAATAAGATTAAGATTAGTTTAGATTAGTAGCTTTATTGTCATTATATTGAGGGTCAGACAACAATATAACAAAATTTAGATAGCACTCCCTGAGCCATAACAACATATAAGACAATTAAAAACAATTTAAGACATAAATACAACATTAACAATCTCCTTCCCTCCATTACAGATTGATCCATTCACTCATATAATGCTGCTGTATTGTAATATTTGATAATATTACCATACTGATATAGAAAATGCAACACAAGTAAGTCAAACATTTTAAACATTGGTCATTTAGTTTCATGCCATTTTATCAGTAGGCCTAGATATACTTTACTTAACCCTTAAATAGGCAGAAATGGAATTTGAGATGTTAACTATTATTTTTTATTTACGCTGATGTTACTAGTTAGTCATTTGCACGTAAGTAAACATTTCCACAAATAATTTTAGAAATGTTTTGTTGGCTATATTTTGGATTTTATTAGTTGTATCTCCACAAGGACGTGTTGCCCCCTGGTGCACGTTGCCTAGCTGTTTAAGGGTTAATGTCTGCAGATATGTCTCTTTATTAATGAAGTGCGTCTTAGTTTTGATGTTACACCTGACTACACCCCTCACATGTACTCCTCCACCTGTTCAATTAAACGCACCTTTGATCATTTCGCGGGTTATTAACTGCACGTTACGGATACTGACCTGCAAACTACCGCGATATTACCGCGAGAAACACTTTTTAATCCCACTATAGCTCCTGTAGCTTCGTATAAACAAGATAAACTACCAACACGTTTGTTTTCATAGCAGGATATTCACGTAATTCAGGAGTTACTTTAATGGCGGTTTGAGGACATCGGCGAGGAAGACTCTTCCTTCACTTCAACAAGGTAAGTGACTGATTATGCTAACTTAATTTAGTTGTTTTCGTTTGCTTGGTGCACTTTTTTTATTTGCTATAATTTGATATGGTGTTTGTGGTTAATGGTGATGCTATGGTCTCTGCTGCATGGATGTATTATAATAAGCATTGACTGTAAAAAAACAAACAAACAAATCCCGTTTTGAAGCCTCGAGTTTGTAGTTTGACCGTCGCCATCTTAGATTTTTAGAGCCGGAATTGACCATATTTGGATGAGTGGCGGGTGAAGCCGTTAAATTAACAACAAACACCAAAATGTACTTACCGGGAAAAACTGAACAATTTAAGATTTTAGTAGTGATTGCCACAGCTACGCCTAGCTATACTCTGTGGTTACACCATCGTAAGTTAGCTAACCAATGTCGTTGCCATGGCAACTTTCTTGTGACTTCCGCGACCTGTCACTCAAAGCGGCCAACCCTTTAATTATGCGTAACTTTGAACCTTAATAAAATTTTAAATGGGTGAATATTGTAAAAATTGAACTCCACAGAGTTGTCATGAACGGGGAAATTAGCTATAAGACTAAAACTCTTATTTGTACCGGGCTGTAAAAATGTGTATTTCTGCTGTAAATTTGGGCATTTTAACATGGGGATTGACTTGGGTTTGGAGCCAGCCTCAAGTGGCCATTCGAGGAACTGTAGTGTATCTGTGTTGGCCTCATTTTTCAGCCCCAAAGGTTGCCGATATAATCAAGAGGCAACCTTTGAGGCTAGATATAGCTGGATACTGAACCGAAGACGGCATCTACTCAGTCCAATAACAGTTGCTTGCTTGGTGCACTTAAAGAACTTCCATTGATAAAAAGTGAAAGCTAATTGAGTGTTCCTAGACCTATCCCATCTAGGAATTTGTCCCTCCCAGGATTAATGCCATTTTAATCCTGTCTATTTTTAGGTTGTTTTTTTTTTTTTTGTGGTTTGTGGTGTCTGGATTTACTCTGAACTGAGACATCTGGACTCCTGTTTATTATCTCCAAAATGGAAACCGTCCAGCAGTTAACAAATTAAATCAAAATGGGATTATATTTGACTTAACATGGCATTGGAAAGTGACATTGTTAGAGGCCTTGATTTTATCGCTCTGATTAGTGTCACGTGTAAAACCAGGAGGAAGAGCTTTTAAAGGTTAATACCCGCAGTTATTAAATGATGTGTATAATATTCTTATGCTTGCAGCAGTTGTTGTGAGTGGACAGAAGGATGCATGCATGGCTTCACTTGACTTGTCTTGTATGAGTTTTGTTTTTGGACACTGATGCTTTTATTGTAGCTATTTCGACTTTATGGCACTTGAATTTATTAGTCAAAGGGCCTGTTAATGTGTGTTTAAGAGCACCTATGCGGGCAATATAGTGACGCAATTTCTGTATCCTGTATGTTTTCATTATGGGCTTATAATGATTATATGATGTGTATTTGACTTGTATTTATATTTCAAGCTTTTTCATGTCGAGGACCTTCAGAATATATAATCACAATAGATCACAGACCCATGTTTGAGGGGAGAGAAGATGTATTATCTGGAAGTTAGTGTAATAAAAGTGAAATTAATCTATCTATCCTTTTGCTTGGACCTCCTGCAGCCCTCTCAGGGAACCTTGGTGGTCTTTAGATCCCAGTTTAGGGACTTTTATTCTGAAAAGCAAGCAAAATGACAGGTACAAACACAAACCAGATATGTTTTTTATCGTGGTGTCGCTGTAGATACTGTTGGTGTCTTTAGGAGATCAGCAGCTGACCTTCTTCCCCAAAAACCTCATATTTAAATGCTCAATCACTCAGCCTGGCTCGTTTCTAATGTAGGTTTGGTGACTTCCTGATATCTACCGTGCTGAGCTGTGATTACTTGCAGGGACTGACTTCCCAATTTTTTTGACACGTGACTTTTTACATCTTTTGAAGTCTGTGTCCTCTGATTTCAAAACTCACATATCATAGAGCTGATTGACGCACTTTTTAATAGCTGACTGTGCTGCTAACTGGAAACTAGACCAACATGACTCACCTTGATAGCAGTGTGGTTGTTATGATTCATAGTCCTTCACAATCATTTTTAACCTTGTACTCTCTATTGCATAATATTATATTCATTACAGCTTATGTTACAGCTACTGTGGCTCCAGTGCTGTAAAAAAAACATGTAAATCTAGATATTTATATGAATTTATTACATATCATTTTGAGCTTATAGCCTTTTATTCTTTTAAGATGTGTCATTAACAGCATTTTCTTCCTGTCTCTAGAGCTGAACAAACTGATTGATTAGGATTTGGTAATCGTGTATCTACCAAGAATTACACATTTTGATAATTGACTAATAATTGAAGAGGTTTTTTCTGGCATAAATGACAAACATTCATTGTTACCAGCTTCTTAATTGTGAAGATTTGTTTTCATTGCTGTATGTGATAGTAGTTTACTGTTGATCAGATAAAATGAACAATTTTAAGATCCCACATTGGGCTTCAGGTAATTGTGATGAGCATGATTTTTGCAATTTTCTGACATTTCTTAGACCAAACGATGGATTGATAATGAAAATATAAATTATATCAAATATCAAGTCCAATCATGTTGCTTTCCTTTGCTGTATGTGACAGTAATTTAAATATTTTTGGGTTTTAGACTGTTGATCAAACAAAATGAACAATTTTAAGCTCTCATCTTGGGCTTCAGGCATCTTTTAGACCAAACTATCAATTGATAATGATAAAAATTGTTAGTTTCAGCCCTAATCTGTTGATCTGGGTGTTGATAAACTTCGGCATAAAGCTGTAAAGGCTGAGATCTTTCTTTCAAACAGCTGAAGAGCTTCTGACCAGATTTAGACCCTTGTCCCTGTACAGGGTGGTCATCATCACAGTGACCTTTTTTAGTGAGGCCCATTGAAACCCACTGAAGCCTCCATACTCACACTGGGAGGTGATGACAATTGAGAAAGCAAGCACCACACAACTTTTCATCCTTTTTTTTTCTTTTTTTGCAGTTCCCTCAGATTAACAATTCCCCCAAAACTCCCCCTTTTATCTTTCGGTCTATAAAAGTTCTCCTGACATGCGGAGAAAAATCTCCCTGCTGACTGTATAGTGCAGCAAACAAACCCTGACGCCAGGATTTTCCCAGTTGACTGTAAAGTGGATTTGTGTAACCACCGCTTGTCCCCTATTCACCCGGCCTCCTCCCTCGCTCTCACTCTCTCTGTCTGTCTCTATGAAACAGAGGAAAGACAAACAAAGGGCTACGCTGCTGCAAAGTGGCCCCCGACTCTGCAGCGTGACACCAGATGAAAGGTTGAAAAGAGGATTTTGTTCTGTGGGCTCATTTTGAAGAGCGGAGAGCGGCTGTTTCGTCCTCCCACGCTGCAGTTTTTCCAGGTCACCGGGTGCTCGGAGGGCCATCGAAAAGTGGGAGCGAAGGAGCTGATTCTTCTCTTCTCGCTCGCAGTTTTCTCTTCAGTTGTAGATGTTTGTTAGGCCTGTCATGATATCTACTTTTTTTGGACGATATATTCTCTCAGAGATAATTGTGATAAATGATATTATTGTCATTTTAACACCATTTTATGCCACTTAACATCAGGGCTGGGCGATATGGGCAGAATCAAATATCACAATATTTTTGACAATATTGTAGAGATGACTATCGGTGCTTCCACAAAATAATTACGAAATAAGATTTTTGATAAATGATCATCAGTAATGTGGATGTAATGACTGAGTGGATAAAGGTAGATAATAAAACAATCTGTTAGCCAGTTAGCTGAGTTAGCCGCAGGGCTAGCAGCTGAGTTTGCAGCAGAAAGCTCTCAGACATAGTGTCCATGTTGCTGGTAGAGGTGGTGACTTTGATTGACAGGTGACACTTGGTAGGGGGCGGGGCTTCAGCGTTTGGGAGCAGAGAAAGAGGCAGATTTTTACACAACTTTGAAGCCTAATTTCATATAATTGGTGATTTTTTTAATCATTCAAATTTGGCAGGGTGGTTAACAACACACTTTTCTGTGGTATGTCAAACTCAGAACACATATTTATTCTTACTTACTTTACACAGACTTTAAGGTATTGACAGAAATAAATCGATACCAAGTACTATCGAAACGTCTCCCGTCAAACGATACCTGTAATTGATCCTTTTTGCACCCAGAATTCGAGAATAAGACTGTTTGTATGGACTTAGTCACAGCCAATCAACAGCATGCGTTTTTCGATTTATTGCGACATGTGGTTGGCCCACTGCCACAGCAGCTACTACCCGTCTGTGGTGGTGAAGTCGTGGTGATTTTGAGTTAGTGCGCTTTAACAGTTCATTAGCCAAGATGTCACCTAAACGCTCTGAACTGTGTCTCCACTTTACTCCTGTTACACCAGATAAAAGACTGATGGGTATCGAATGAAGTACTCGGCTGGTATCAGGATCTCTTTAAGGGTTCTTGGATTGGTGCTGGTATTGTAAGTTGTTAATTATTGTGACAGTTGTAACACCAACCCACCAAATAAGTCACATTTTAACACACAAGTCTGAAATCAGGGGCAGGGTATCATTTTATTAATATCCTTTAGTTTACATACATCGAACTCAAACAGCAAACAACACATTTTTTAAAAGCACCGACCCACTGAAACCATCCCGGTAGCAACAAATTTATACTTAAATCCAGTTGTAAGCACAGTTTGTACAACACATTTACATTTCTTACAATTTCGGCTTCTTTTCTCTCCATGAAAAGACTGCGAGTGGTTGGAAAATATGAGAAGTCATTGCGGTTTTTGGTGATTTCTTTTCTTTTTTTCACTCCTCTTGATGCTTCTGATTTTAATATATTGTAATCCAAATTCAGTACAGGACCACCAGGCTTCTGCTGCAGTCATATTTGAAGTGTTGTTGTTTTTCTTTTGCTCCACTTTTTATCCGTCCGTGTCCGTTTGTTGACCCACGCCGTTAAAATCCCGAGCAGCCGATAGCGAGACAGAGCTGAATCACCAGGAAGTTAAGATGATCCTGATTGATTTAACTTCCTTTCAGTCAATAAAACAAAAGTGAGGTGCGCTCGTTTTCCTTCTACTTGACGCCCCGGTCTGCAGGGCTGGTTGGTTTGGAGGTGGGGAACTGAAAAGAAGGCGAGCTGAGGACGACGTCGACCCATAATCCTTTGGTTCCCGTCATACCTGGTATACCTGAGGAGAAGATAGAGAGTCTCATATGAGTCCTAAACAAATACAGAATATAATCGTAAACAAGACATGACAAATTAACTAATAATTGAAGAGTTTTTCTAGTATAAATGACAAACATTCATTATCAACAGCCTCTTAAGCCCAATTTCCACTAGGTCGGGAGCTGATCGGTGCCTCTATAATCAATGAGAGTGTTTCCACCGGGAACGTCTCAGCAGCTATCAATCCGAAGCATTTCTATTTTTGACAGAGCAGTTTCTAACTCGCGACAAGCTCAACAGAGCAGATTGCACCAGACAGGAAGTCAGACACTGAATCGGCATAATAATAAAACTTCTAGCCTTTCAAAATAAAACAACCCGTGCAGCCTCCCGATCGTATTTCAGCAACAAACAGGAATAAAACAGATAAAGACTCCATCTAGCTACGTAGCTACTGACACATGACATCAGCACTAACATCAAAGAAAATTACCAAATCAACCAAAATTGAGCAAGTTAACAAAATCGGGCCGTTTAGTTGTGCTGCTACTACAGTAATTACGGTAGACTAAAGGCTCTCGTTTGGATTCGATTGTGCTGCTACTACAGTAATTACTGTAGACTAAAGGCACTCGTTGGGATTTGATTGTGCTGCCGTAATTACTGTATTAACAGTGCAACTTCATTTTAAAAGGCAGATTTCTCTCCCAGAGCTCCGCTGCTGTAACGCTCCCGGTGTGAGTTGACACCGAGCAGAGGACGGAGCTAAACCGTAGTGCTGACGGACCCGGTGGAAATCCCCAGTTAGTTGTGAAGATTTGTTGCTTTTCTTTGCTGTGTGTGAAAGAGATTTAAATAATTTGGGGTTTTAGACTGTAGATAAAACAAAATGAGCAAAGTTTTTTTATGTACAATGACAATAAAGTATTTTATCTACCTACACTATATTACATACAGAGCTGAGAATAGTATTAGTCCAGTAAATACACCTCTTACTCTCGTTTGATGAACATTTGCTCAAAACTACAGTGTCCAGCTGTGTCATTTAATGAAAACTAAACTATACATTTGTAAAGATTTACATTAGAAACCAATGAGTTTGGGGCTGAGTGCCACAGACGGGCTCGTAAATCATAAAATATTTACAGATGGAGGCAGGTGATGATCGTTTTGAACGTGTTGACAATAAGAAAAATATAGAATAACATCAGCTTTAGTCTGAACAAGGTCAAATCACACCCAGCTAGACTTACACACACGTTCATACACGCAGTCACTAGTCTGGGTGTGTGTGTGTGTGTGTGTGTGTGTGAGTGTGAGTACAGCACTGACCTGCCTGTTTGCCTGCAGGCTGAAAACTATCTATATTCTGTATGTTTGACCTACTTACTGAACATACAGGCGTGTCTTTGTATACACAGCTGTGTTTGGGTGGGCAGCTATCAAACTTTCACTCCACCATTACTGTAGGTAAAAACATATATCACCATAATACTAAAATACAGTTAATGCCTTTTAGATGTTATATACTAAACGTTGGTCTGTACAGTATGTTGCAGCTTTGTTTAATTCTGCATGAGAAACAGATTAAAAGTGTAAAAGTAGGTTGTTGAAGACCGTTAACAGGCTTTGTATTAAGTGTTATCTGCTCATTAAATTCATTTTTAAAAGGCAGAGACATTTCTAAACACACGTAGAAGATAATAACTGTCATATTGGCCTCTCTTCACACCTTCTCTATAGGTCTGTGATATCATGTGAAGACAGTAAAAACTTCCATTGTTTCATATTTTGCTGCATGATTTATTTAATTGTGACGTAAATGACACTCATCCTTAGAGTCTGTCCATCTTTGGTGTTGATTGCACTTATAAATTCTTCTTTTTGGCTTTTATCACACTTACAGTAGCATAAGGTGTTTATTTGTCCTCTGCTGCAGGGAGTCTGGTCTCTCTCTCTCTCTCTCTCTCTCTCTCTCTCTCTCTCTCTCTCTCTCTCTCTCTCTCTCTCTCTCTCTCTCTCTCTCTCTCTCTCTCTCTCTCTCTCTCTCTCTCTCTCTCTCTGAACATGACGTCTAAACACTCAGAAAGCAGCTGTTCTTCACTGTGTTTACAGCTAAAGTCCTGACCACAGTAGCTGGAGCTCCACACACATTATAAACCTGCTGCTCTGTGTTCACTGCTTCCTCTGAAAACAACGATAGTCACAGTAATGACAGTAATGTAAATGTTTGGTTGTATTGGTGCCGTCATGATGTTTCACTGCAATATATGTCGTGAGAAACTCCACCTGCACATCTCCAGCCATGTGTATACTGACCTAGTTATTATCTGAAGAGGTCAAACCTTCACTGATAATAAATTACAAACTTTATTTTTTTATTTTTCTGTCTTTTTCACCTTCACCTTCTTTTCACACATCATGATTATTTTCCATATAAATGATCATGTAAATATTTAGTGAGGCTGCAGCTTACAATCAATTTCATTATAGATTGATTCCATTCATCTGTTTGTTTGTCTGTTTGCTAATTTGTTGTTTCGTCTACAAATTCATGTCAGTAAATAGTCCACAACGTTTATCACTGTTTCACAAAGCTCAAAGTGACCTCTTCAGATGCAGTTTGAAGTCCATAACCCAAAAGTATACAGTTTAATCTCATAGAGGACGAAAGAAAACAGAAAATATGAAGCTGGAACGAGAGAAATTTGGAATGATTAATTGATTATCTGAATGATTTGCGATTAAATTTAAGTAATTGGTTAATCAACACCTCTCACACACCTAGTTTCGACTTAACAACATTAGCTCCAATGAAGGGAACAACAGGCCCGGCTGCCTTGTACCAAGCCTGAGCACGATTGCCCCCTCCTCCCCCCTCCTCCTTCCTCCACTGTTTGCATACTCTGCGCTCACATTGCATATAACGATACGAGCCCGAGCACGCCTACGTCATCACAGTGTGATTTCTCATGTTGAGGAAAACGCTCACACACACAGCACACCGACGGAGCTCATAACTTTACTTTGTGGCTTATTTGGAGTCGTTTTGGGCGCAGTGACACACGGCCCTCAGGTCTTATAGAGCCTTATTAATTATTTAACACAGTGTTTTAATGGGACAATGGCGTCACACACACACCTCTTCAACCGTGCCTAAACATGGCTGAAGAGGTGTGTTACGGTGTGTTACGAATCACCTAGTGCAGGAGTGTCAAACATGAGGCCCGTGGGCCAGAACCGGCCGGCTGAGGGGAGCAATCCGGCTCACTTTCCTTCCTTACATCTGTCCTTCCTTCCTTCCTTTTGTCCTCCCTTCCTTCCTTCCTTCTGTCTGTCTTTCCTACCTTTCTTCCCTTCTTATTTCCTTCCTTCCGTCCTTCCTTCCTTTCTTCCTTTCTCCCTTCCTTCCTTCCTTCTGTCTGTCCGTCCTTCACTATCTCTCTTTCCTACCTTTCTTCCCTCCTTCCTTTTGCCTGTCTTTCCTACCTTTCTTCCCTTCTTATTTCCTTCCTTCCGTCCTTCCTTCCATCTGTCCTTCCTTCCTTCTGTCCTTTCTTCCTTTTTTCTGTCCTTCCTTCCTTTCTTCCTTTCTCCCTTCCTTCCTTCCTTCCTTCCTTCTGTCTGTCCGTCCTTCACTATCTCTCTTTCTTTCCTTTCTTCCCTCCTTCCTTTTGCCTGTCTTTCCTACCTTTCTTCCCTTCTTATTTCCTTCCTTCCGTCCTTCCTTCCATCTGTCCTTCCTTCCTTCTGTCCTTTCTTCCTTTTATCTGTCCTTCCTTCCTTTCTTCCTTTCTCCCTTCCTTCCTTCCTTCCTTCTGTCTGTCCGTCCTTCACTATCTCTCTTTCCTACCTTTCTTCCCGCCTTCCTTTTGCCTGTCTTTCCTACCTTTCTTCCCTTCTTATTTCCTTCCTTCCATCTTTTTAATGATCCGGCCCACATGAGACCAAATTAGTCTGCATGTGGCCCTTGAATGAAAGTTCAAGTGAGAGTTTGACACCTCTGACCTAGTGAGAGTTAGATGAGACTCTCTCTCCTGTTTCAGCATGAGTGAGTCAGTGAGAGTCAGGTCTGCACACAGGAAGCCGTGACCTTAACCCCCCAACCAGCTACCACAGGTGATAACACGCAGACGAACCAGACGTGGGAACAAAACTCAGCAGCCTGATTCTCAAACTGTTTAACCCTTAAACAGACAACGTGCACCAGGAGATACAGACTCTTTAACTTTCGTGTTGACCTCCCGGGTCCTTCCTCTGTCCTTCCTTCCTTCCTTCCTTCCTTCCTTCCTTCCTTCCTTCCTTCCTCAGATCTAAGTTCAGCTGTTAGGGTAAATGTTCCCTCCTTCTGTACTTTCTTCCTTCATTCATCTGTCCTTCCTTCATCTGTCCTTCCTTTCTTTCTTCCTTCCTTCCTTCCTTCCTTCTTTCCTTCCTTCCTCCCTCCTTTCCATCCTTCTTCCTCCCTCCTTCCTTTCCTTCCTTCTTCCTCCCTTCCTTCCTACCTTCCTTCCTTCCTCCCTCCTTCCCTTCCTTCCTTCCTCCTTACCTTCCTTCTTCCCTCCTTTCCTTCCTTCCTTCATTCCTTCCTTACTTTAGGTGCAAATTACATAACTAGTAAAGCCTGTTTAAGGGTTAAAAGTCTGAAGCAGCAGATTTAATACTGATGGTTGATATTTAACAGGTGTAACATGGTTGGTTTGGTGTGTGTGTGCGTGTGTGTGTATAAGGATTAATGCATGAGCTTGTATGTTGTGATGTTTACCAGTAGGCGTTGCCATGGTGACCCAGAGGGTGACTCGTCTCTGTTTGTGTCTGACGGTGTCGTTCTGGCAGCTGAAATCGGGCTTCATCGGCTCGGCAATCGGGGACAACTCTGAAATAAAAAGAGAGAAAGAAAGAAAGAAACTTTTTAATTCTTATTTTTATTCTGATTTGACTAAAAACTAATTGAACTTTGACACACAAAAAAAAAACTAGAAGAGAAAACGGGAAGGAAAGAGAAAGAAGAAATGAGGAAGTGTAATGACTGTAGTGTTTGTTCTCCGTGCTGTTAAACTAATCAAACAGCTTTTATTTTGGTAAGTTGTTAGTCAGAGCTCGTTGTCGGGTCACCTGTCAATCAAACATCGTCGTCTTTTGTCTTCCTGTATGCTGACATGAATCACGTCTCCGGGTGCGGCGTCCACTACAGCGCTCGCTTTCATAAAATAAAAACCTGATTTCTAGGTCAAAGGTCACCATTATTATTCTGTAACACAATTTAACGTCTGTTTTTTTTTTTTAGAGTTTTAGCTCATATATATTTCTGCTGTTTTATCCCTCACATACTGTTCAGGGTCAAATTTGACTTGAAATTTGAAAAAAAAAAACACTTAAGCTTTTATTCTGAAATTCGATGAGTTCTCAGCCAGAATATACAAAAAAAATATTAATATTTCAACAGCTGACACATTTACTCAAATATTTAAAAAAGAGCTTTAGTTAACATAAACCAGATTAAATATAAGTAGTCCACATCTCTTATAGCGTTAGGTAGAGTATAACATCATTTTGGAGCATAATTAAAGAAGATCATTTTCTTGTGTGTATTTAAAAACTCAGCATAAGGATTAAAACTAGGGCTGTCAGCGTTAACGCGTTAATCGCGATTACATTTAATGCAATCCTTAACACATTAATTTTTTTAAATTGCATTTTAATGTTGCAAGCCTTTTTGTCCCTTCTACTCCCCCGTAGACGGCTCCTCTAGCTGTAGCGCTATGCTTTGAAGTGGCCTCCTGCAGTAAACCTACCGCGCTGATGGAAAGTAAGAGAGCTACTGGACTTTTGAACGGCTTGTTTAACTTTAAAACACTTCCAGACGCTTCAGTTGACAAGTCAAAAGTAAAATGCAACCTGTGTCAAACGGAGTTTAACTACCACCGGAGTACGTGGAGTTTGAGTTAGCACCTCCACGCTAAACACCCAGGTGCAGCCAAGCCAGCCTCAGCTCCACCAAAGGACCATTTTGGAGTGTGGGAGTCGCAGCAGAGCCGTGATTGATTCCCAGTTAAGACACTCTGGTAAGAAATGCTTTACATTATGGGCTTAAAACTGCCTTCAAATGGAAAATAACAGGATTTTAAACATGCAATTCAAAACGTGATTAATCGCGATTAACTATGGAAATTATGCGATTAATCGCAATTAAAAAAATTAATCGTTTGACAGCCCTAATTAAAACCAAACAAAAGAGCTGAAATCATAACTAAAAGGATAACAGGGATATTAGATAGATGTTTACTTCTTCACTCTGTACAGTATGTTAAAGGTTGTGCACCATGGTGTCATTTCTGGTCGCATCAAACTTCATTTTTAGAGGTTATTTATTTTTACTTGTGAACGTCTCAGTTTCACTCTCTGTCTGTCTATGTCTTCTCTCGCTGTCATCACGTCCATCGCTCTCCAGAGCGGATGTGTGTGTATGAGACGACACAATCAACAGAAAACCACGACCACCATCTTCCCTTTTTTGTAACTACCGCCCTCAACTTAACCCTCCTTTTGTCCTTGAGTCAAGGAAGGAAGGGAGGGAGGAAGGAGGGAAGGAAGAAGAGAGGAAAGGAGGGAGGAAGGAAGGAGGGAGGAAGGAAAGGAGGGAGGAAAGAAAGAGACAAGGGAGGATGGAGGGAGGGAGGGAGGGAGGGAGGGAGGAAGGAGGGAGGAAAGGAGGAAGGAAGGAGGGAAGGGAAGGAAGGAGGGAACGAAAGGAGAGAAGGAAAGGAGGGAGGGAGGAAAGAAAGAGAGAAGGAGGGAAGGAAGGAAGGAAGGAAGGAACAGTCAAAACAGACGGGGTCAATTTAACCCAGGAGGACGACACAAGGGTTAACCCCCTCACGGTTATTATTGTAACCATGACAACGAAGACGGCCTAACTTTCAGGAAGTGGTGTGAGCTGTGAGGTGTAACAGCATGTAGTAATGTGCCGATGCTCTTTAAGAGTCATTAAAACATTCATTCACTCTCTCCACACACACTGGATTTAACCTTTTTAAAGCCAGCTGTCGTTGAGGTTTGATGAGTTTCTGAATGTTCTGGGCAGAGATCCAGATGAACCTCGCCTTCATAAAAACATGTTTATCAGTCTGATGAACCAGACCTGTGTGTGTGTGTGTGTGTGTGTGTGTGTGTTTCCAGGTCAGGTTGTGTTTCTCTCACAGGTGATTTTCCCTTCATACCTGTTATCTGTTTTTCCTTTCAGTTGGTTGGTTGTTGGTTGATGACTTTTTCTCACTATAAAGAGAACAAGTTGTGCAGCGAAGTGTGTGTGAGTCGAGCGTTAAAGACAGATAGAAGCTCTGTGGAAGTGCTGATTCTGTGTGTGTGTGTGTGTGTGTGTGTGTGTGTGTGTGTGTGTGTGTGTATAAATACAGCGTGATGACGTGTGTGTGTGCAACCGAGAGACAGAAGAGGAGGAAGTGAGTGTTGAGAAACTGTGTGTCTGACTCTGTGTGTGTGTGTGTGTGGGGATGTAATAGCACGTATGAAATGTGTGTGTGTGTGTGTGTGTGTGTGTGTGTGTGTGTGTGTGTGTGTGTGTGTGTGTGCTTTTTTTTAGTTTTCTCTTTTCAGGTCTTTCTTTAAACAACAGTCGGGAGTTCAAATTGAACCTGTTTCTCCTGCTGTAAACATTCCTCCTGTTCATACTGACCATTGGAAGTGTGTGTGTGTGTGTGTGTGTGTGTGTGTGTGTGTGTGTGTGTGTGTGTGTGTGTGTGTGTGTGTGTGTGTGTGTGTGTGTGTGTGTGTGTGTGTGTGTGTGTGTGTGTGTGTGTGTGTGTGTATGTGTGTGTGTGTGATGTATTTAAACATGTGTACAATTTAGTTTCTTTTCCCCTTTTTTTTTACTTCTGTATTTAATGTGAAACAGCTGCTTCATCCAAATCCCCAATAACACACTTTACCTCACTCGACCTCCAGTTGGTCTCTAGTCATGTAGATAGTGTGATTATAAAATGTAGGTAAATATAAAGATATTTCCGGTTGATCAACTAATCAGATAATTGATTAATAAATTCAGCTTTAAGACTCTTTGCTGTCTCAAAATGTACACCAATAAAAGCTTTTAGTTACAGTTTAAAGGACTTAAATTAGATCACGTTCCAGTTTAGTAAACCCAGAGGACAGACAGGATGCTCACAGAGACACAGAGTTCAACCAGTGAGGTCAAAGGTCAAAGGTCAAACAGTCAAATGTTCAGAAGGCAGCGCTGATTCCCCCAAAACAGAAAGAGTGTGGAAGTCTTTACTCATCCATGAAGGAAACACGTGAACAACAACAACACACTCTGCTCCCATTTAAATATTTGTTCACGCTGTGCAGAGAAAGCTTAAAAATAAACTTTACTCTGTGTGTGTGTGTGTGTGTGTGTGTGTGTGTGTGTGTGTGTGTGTGTGTGTGTGTGTGTGTGTGTGTGTGTGTGTGTGTGTGTGTGTGTGTATGTGTGTGTTTTAAGATCATGATGTTTTCTGTTGGTTTATTAGAAAAACAGATTTAGTCAGATCTTTAACCCGAGGCAGCATGGATGAAACTATGGTGATGGGTCATGTGACTGGTGGGTCACATGATGCCAATCAGAGTTAGTGGAGTCAAATATAATTAGATTTTTAAAGACATAAAAATTATCCAATTTTGTGTGTGTAGGATGTTTTTAACTTTTTGAAGGGTATCAAGGAGTCATTGAGTATGTTTTATACTAGTATTGAAGGTAATATTCTGGTATCATAGACACCTTAGTATGTGTGTTTCTGTGTGTGTGTGTATGTGTGTGTGTTAGTTGTGTTAGTGTGT
>NC_070581.1:31759326-31761826 GCF_027409825.1 Scomber japonicus | reverse complement strand
CTTCTTCCTTCCTTCCTCCCTTCCTTCCTTCTTCCTCCCTTCCTTCCTCGACTCGAGGACAACAGGAGGGATAAATAAGAAAAAATGAGAAAACTACTATTAAAACTAGGTTCCCCACTCTCAATCCCTTTCTGTGGTTAAGCAGATTATTAAAATCATAACACACCCAGTCAGCTGCTCTCTTCTCTTTGTCAGCTCAGTATGTGCGTTGATGCAGAGATGATAAATATCAGCAGCATGTGTGAGCAGGAAGGATCACGTGTCTCTGTTCAGTCTGTGTGGTATTTCATATGTAGGCGACTTCTCTGCACACTAATCTGAGCACTGGCCAATACATCAATATCGTCATATAGAATAAGTGTCTTTTCCTGCTTTTAACCCTCCTGTTGTCCTCAGGTCAAGGAAGGACAGAAGGAAGGGAAGAAGGAAGGAAGGGAGGGAGGAAAGAAAGAAGAAGGAAGGGAAGGAGGAAGGGAGGAAGGAAAGGAAGGAAGATAAGAAGGGAGGATAGAAGGAAAGAAGGAAGACAAGAAGGGAGGAAGGAAAGGAAGGAAGGAAGGAAGTGAGGAAAGAAGTATGAAGGAGGGGAGAATGAGGGAAAAAATTAAGAAAGAGGGAGGAAGAAGGAAGGAAGACAAGAAGGAGAAGGAAAGAAAGGAAGGAAGGAAACAAAGGAAGGAAGGAAGGAAGGAAGGAAGTGAGGAAAGAAGTATGGAAGGAGGGGAAGAACGAAAATTAAAGAAAGAGGGAGGAAGGGAGGAAAGAAGGAACAGTCAAAAGAGAGATGGGATCAATTTGACCCGGGAGGATGACAGGAAGTTAAAGGCATCATTACAGGAAACGTGAGTTTTATTTATTACCTGCCTTCATCCACTCAGTCATTATTACATCCACATTACTGATTATTAGTCATCCTCCTGTTGATAGAAGCTAATCTGTGCTTTGTGAAATGCATCTTTATCACAATCTCAGTCCTTTAAATATGATCTAATCTGAAGTCTGTCTGTAATCAAACACAAATCAATCAGCTGATCAACTCCCAGTATTGCTCTGAGGCTGCTGACGTCCACATAACTAAACTATTGTAGTAAATATTTCCCTTTTTATAAACACAATATTAATTCCAAGAGACAGAAATTTAATTAATTAGCCTGTTAGAATGTCTTATAATAAAAAATTTATACACACAATATTAATTCTAAGAGACAAATATTAATTAATTATCCTTTTTAAAGTTCTTATATAAAAAATGTCTTCATAATGATTTTTGGTGCCTTTTGGGGGCTCTTTGCTTCTTTAGTCAGTGATTCATGCAGTAAAACAACACCACATGATGAGCTGGATGGACTGTAGGTCAAAGGTCATGAAGTGTTTGTGGACTTTTATCCTGCTTTATAAACATTGGGATTATCCCTACTCCACACTTTTAATAAAATAAAGGGATTATGAAAGAAAAGAAAGAAGTCCAACACTGTTTAAACAACTTCAAACAAGTCACATGATCCTATAATACTAATGTACGCACTGTAGATATTAAATGAACTGATGGAAAGATATTAATATGCTAAATTAATACCAAAAACTATATCAAACCATATCACATGATCATCACATCATCCAAACTACAGTTCAGGGCTTCTACAGTTTGGATGAGGCTAAATGTTATAGTCTCTGTATGTAAATGCATGGCGACATTTATGATTAAAAAAAAGGGTAAACAGTAAAGACAATGATACTTTATCTAGTTATTAACTTAAATTACATCTGTGTTTAATGATTATATATTCTGATAAAGAGTTTAAATATTTGAATATGAAAATGAAGGCAAATAAAGGTTGAGAACATCTGAATTGGTAGTTTCAGCATGCAGTGTGTGTGTGTGTGTGTGTGTGTGTGTGTGTGTGTGTGTGTGTGTGTGTGTGTGTGTGTGTGTGTGTGTGTGTGTGTGTGTGTGTGTGTGTGTGTGTGTGTGTAGTATCCAGTGAAAGAAGAAGAGTTAAATAAGAGTTTCTTTTGTGTCTAATCTATGTATCTGTCTTTTTTTCATTCCTTCATTCACACGCTCCGTCCTCCTCCTCTCCTCCTCCTCCTCCTCCTCCTCTCTCCTGCTGTTGCTGCTGTAGTGGTTGTTGTGAGTGTAACATGAACTCTTCTACTGTATAAGTCGGTCTGTAGGAAGGAAGTAGGGGAAAGGTCGCAGCCGCCTACTCTGTTGTTGTTACAGCCTCCTCCTCTTATAGAGTCTGCTGCTGCTCCAACCTGTAAACACGTTTCTATCTATCTCTCTCTCTCTCTCTCTCTCTCTCTCTCTCTCTCTCTCTCTCTCTCTCTCTCTCTCTCGCTCTCTCTCTCTCTCTCTCTCTCTCTCTCTCTCTCTCTCTCTCTGTCTCTCTCTCTTTCTCTCTTTTTCTGTCTCTTTCTCTCTCTCTCTCTCTCTCTCCCTCTCTCTCTCTCTCTTCTCTTTGTCTCTCTCAAACAGCTTTATTGGCATGAACAGAAA
>NC_070581.1:31750086-31755086 GCF_027409825.1 Scomber japonicus | reverse complement strand
TTTATATATTTATTTCTATTATTGCCAGTGAGTGAATGAGTATTAACGTAACTTAAAAAAATAGATCAGTTGTGTTTATGACTTTTTTTTTTTTTTTTTTTTAAAGTATATTTTTTGGGCTTTTTTGCCTTTAATGTTCAGGACAGTGGAGAGAGACAGGAAACAGGAGGCAGAGAGAGGGGGAATGACACGCAGGATAAGACCGCTCGGCTCGGGATTCAAACCGGGGTCGCCTGCAACGAGGACTATAGCCTCAACACATGGGGCGGGTGCGCTACCCGCTGAGCTATGCTCAACCCCTGTTTATGACTTATTTTATCAGCGTGTATCAGGACAGAAACTCAGCAAAAATCCATCAAATGTGACGTTTCTGTTGGGCTCCAGAGTGACTCGCCCTTTTCCCGCCAATCTCAAAAAACAATCAAACGTTGCTATCCGACTAGAAACTCCACGGCAACCACGACACCTTTCACTAAAAAAAAAAAACACTGCAGCAGTTTTAAAGTACGAGTTTGTGTGCAAGCGTAAAAGCTTAACATCCACAGGTGTCACTATTGAGAAGAGATTTCTGATTTATACATACAGAAACTTTCAAATAACTAAATATGTAAAAGCAAGAGAAGAAATATCTGCAGCTGTATTCTCCTGCTAGACTATTGGAGGTATTACTTTTAAGAGCTGATCCCAGACAAGCTAGGATTTGGGGCTTAATTTTAGAAACTGGTTTTATTTTATGCACGTGTTTGTCTTTCTATACTTGTGAGGACCCTCATTGACACATAATGCATTCCCTAATTCTCTCAATCTCACCTAAACCTAAACAACTAATTAACCTTTGACGTAGGCCAGAATGTCCTCACACTGCAGAAATGTCACTATTATACGATTATACGACTAAAACAAGATAGAAAACACACACACACACACACACACACACACGTAGGTCTCTTGGGTCAATGCCAGGACGAGCTACAGCATGAAACTGTATCTGTGTGAGAGAGCGAGTGTACATGCGTGTGTGTGTGTGTGTGTGTGTGTGTGTGTGTGTGTGTGTGTGTGTGTGTGATGGTATATATATATGTGACTTCCCCATTCTCCTGTTCTGCAGAGTCACGTCGCCCAGTTAACCCAGTTCAGCCACATAAATAGAAGCAGTCTGAAATCCAGGAGCAAAACCGGGTCAGGAGCCTTTCGTCATCAAACCCAGTGACCCGGGTCTGGAGTCTGGGTCAAAATGGTCCTAAACTTTTTTTTCTTTTTTAATCCTGCACATTTAAGACTTATCATTTTTGTACTTTCACTCTAGCAAAGGTTGATATTTAACTTATTTAAGACTTAGTGGTACTTTTTTTAGACTTTTCATCAATGCAGCGGAAGAACTTTATGTCTAATAGACCCAAGTCATCATTTAAATGGTTATTACTAAGTTTGTACAGTTAAAGCTTGTTGTTTTACATAAATACTAACCCTGCTTGATTATGGAAAAAATCATAATCACGATCATTTGGGTCAAAATTGAAATCACGATTATTAAAACGATTTTTTTTTAACTTTAGAAACATGCTGCATTTATTGGACATTCGGCTTAATTCATTTTCTCTCCCAGCAGCAGCCTTTTATCTGCCGCTTAACGCAACACACAGCAGAAAATGTGCAGAGATATTAGAGCTGAGCTGGTTACCATGACGATAGTTCACACATCACATCCTGGTTTTTAATAATTAGTCAGTAAACTCAGCATCGTCTGACGCAGGCTGGAAACTCTGCACTTTTATTTACAGTTAAAACATTTCGCCGTGTGTTTCAGCTTCTGCGGCGGCTTCCTGTCTGAGCTTTTCAAAATAAAACCTTTGTTATTGAGCGCTATCTCATTATTATTAAAAATCGTTCCCCCTCGATTTTATTAGTTTTGAGATCGTTTGGCCCCTAAATTGTAAATCACGATCAAATTTAAATTACTTGAGCAGTCTTAACAAATACCCTATTAACCCTATTTTTCTATTTAACCCTTGTGAATGTCGGCATGCAGCAAATATTCGGTTGCTTGTTCTGATCGACCAACCGTAAAAAAAACAGGTTTGAACCACTGAGTTACAGTAATGTGAGACAAGTCTGACCTTTAAAGTATTCCTGAATATCCTGAAGTCTAATCTCTGGTTTGTGCACAAAGTAGAGAGAAAGTAGAGATTAGTAGAATATAATAAATCACAGCAGCAGTACCAGTTTCTCTTGTTCTTAGTTTGTTATTTATATGAGATTACAAAGCCAAGTTGTAGATACAGCTCACACACACACACACACACACACACACACACACACACACACGATGTACAGCCTCTGAATGGGAAAGCAGCCAGGACTGTGTTTTCATATCATCGAGTAGATCCAGTGTTCACATCCTCAGACAGCTGCCATGAACTCGCTCACCCTGAGACGGTTGATACAGCAGATGAGTGGCGATCAGATCAGAGCAAACACACACACACACACACACACACACACACACACACACACACACACACACACACACACACACACACACGTTGGCTGAATAAAGGAAGTCAATCCAGTCAGTGTATCGGCTCTTCACTACAAACTTCTTAACTTAGTTTTGAGAATGAGGCGCACTCACATTTAAAAATGAAAGAATTAAGTTCCCATATATGTCAGTTTGTGGAGTAATGGTCTTAATTTCGTAATTTCAGGTGCATGCTGGGAAAAATAAAAACACGGATTCTACTTATATGGGCATGAGGCGGGGCCATGGGCGGAGCCATGGGCGGAGCGGGGAGGTTGCTATGGTTGCGAGGGCTGGATCTCGAGGACATTGGTCAATCAACCTGTCAATCAGGACGTAGCCACGCCCTAATGCATACCCTGCTTTATCGTCACATATAAAATCAGGGAGGCCAAAATGTCCCAAATGAACATCATACTGCATTGAAGAAGGCTTTAAACTAGCGATTGAGACCATAAACACATTTTGAAAACGTTTACTGAGGTTAGAAATCAAGTGAGAAGTTGGTAAATTCTCCATTGACTTGTATAGAGACGGTCGCCCCCTGGTGGCCTTTTGATAGAATGCAGCTCTAAGTTACTTCCTGGTTGGCTTCATTTCAGAGGACCAGAACTCCCTGCCTGGTCTATACAGAAGAGTAGCACCAACTCTACAATCCCACCCCCCACTTATTATACTATTATATTATCATTATATCAGTGGTATAAAATGATCTTTAAATGACAATAATATCGTTTATCATGATTATTTTTGAGTCAACACATCATCCAACAGCAGCAGCAGTCATCGTGCCAGGTCTAACTGATACTGTTACAGCGTTTTAACATCGCTTTGAGTGTTTCTACCTGCAGGGGAAACAAGATCACAGTCGTGCCAGCAGCTGTCAGAGCGGCTTTCTAGGAATTTAGGAAATGCTGCACAGAGTAAAATAACGAAGGAAGCAAAAAGCAGCTCATTCAGCTTCTGTTTTTATCATTTATGACTTCAGGGGCGGCTGCAAACATTACTGGAGGGCTCAGAGTAGAGGACTCCAGTCACTAAACTAAAGATTTGAGACTTTTTTCAGTTGTAGTAAAATGTGACACGTGTCGAAACTCTTTACTGAGCTATTTAACATACCGGTCATTTCTGTCTTTAACCCTTAAACAGGCAATGTGCACCAGGATAGACATACATATATACTTTTTTTAATACCTTAACCCTTAAACAGGCAGGAGCGGAAAATTAGATGTAAAAAAATCCTTACTAGTTATGTCATTTGCACCTAAAGTAAGTAAGGAAGGAAGGAAGGAAAGGAGGAAAGGAGGAAAGGAGGGAAGAAGGAAGGAAAGGAAGGAGGGAAGAAGGAAGGAAAGGAAGGAGGGAAGAAGGAAGGAAAGGAAGAAGGAAGGAAAGGAGAAAGGAAGGGAAGCAAGGGAGGAAGAAGGAAGGAAAGGAAGGAGGGAGGAAGGAAGGGAGGAAGAAAGAAGGAAAGGAAGGAGGGAGGAAGGAAGGAAGGTAGGAAGGAAAGGAGGGAAGAAGGAAGGAAAGGAGGGAGGAAGGAAGGAAAGGAAGGAGGGAGGAAGAAGGAAGGAAAGGAGGGAGGGAGGGAGGAGGAAGGAAGAAAAAAAGAAAGGAAGGACAGATGAAGGAAGGAAGAAAGGACAGAAGGAGGGAACATTTACCCTAACAGCTGAACTTAGATCTGAGGAAGGAAGGAAGGAAGGAAGGAAGGAAGGAAGGAAGGAAGGAAGGAAGGACAGATGAAGGAAGGAAGGAAGGAAGGAAGGAAGGACAGAGGAAGGACCCGGGAGGACAACAGGAAGGTTATAAGAGTCTGTATCTCCTGGTGCACGTTGCCTGTTTAAGGGTTAACACATGTTCTGATCTCTTGACTAATTTTTTGGTGGTTGTCTTTGTCAATGTTCGTTAGACTAATAAAGGTTTATCTTATCTTTGCTGCTGTAAAGCCATAATGTGCTGCATATAAACCCCAATCAGTAAGAGTAACAGAGTGAGTGAGTGAGTGAATAAGGAGGAGGGAGGGAGGGAGGGGTAGAGGGGTGGAGGGAGGGTACTAAAGGGTTCGGGGAGGTGTTCGCTCCAGTATGAGTGTGATTTGAGTCTTCGGATGGGAGGAGACACACTTCACAGCTGAGAGAGGAACAAAAAAAAAATCCCAGAAAACAAGCAACTGATTGGGCTTCCTGATGCTCGTCCATTAAGACATCCATCCATCATCATCATCATCATCATCATCATCATCATCTCTCTCTTTCTGTTTTTCCACAAATGTTCCTCCTTTCTGGGCCTCCTTTTTTTGACTTGTGATCATAATGTTTTTTCTGGACTTAATTTGACCGGTGGGAATCGCTCTGCAGCTTCATCGGTGTTTTAAAAAAAAACCTCAAATCAGCAAACCAGCAGATCTGAGGAGCTGAATTACAACTAAAAGACTGAATTAAAAAAGGTAAGAATTCAACTTTTCTACCTTTCTACTTTG
>NC_070581.1:31737586-31745086 GCF_027409825.1 Scomber japonicus | reverse complement strand
CTTCCTCCCTTCATTCCTTCCTTCTTCCTTTCCTCCCTCCTTTCCTTCCTTATGCCTTCCCTCCTTCCTTCCTTCCTTCCTTCGTCCCTCATTTCCTTCCTCCTCCCTTCCTCCCTCCTTTCCTTCCTTCTTTATTTTCCTTTCTTCTTTCTTTTCCTTTCCTCCCTTCCTCCCTCCTTTCCTTCCTTCTTCCTTCCTTCCTCCCTCCCTCCTTCCCTTCCTTCCTTGACAACAGGAGGGTTAAAAAAGTCATATTTCACTATTACTACTATCTGCCACAGTCTTCATGCTCCACCAGTGAAGCGTGTTAAATCATTGATGCAGCAACATTTCCAGCTTTGTTATTTTTTGTGTAAACTCTCTTTATCGTCCAGCTGTTGGCTGACGAGGCAAAAAAAGTCATTACTAAGGATTAATGGATCTGTTGTTGTTTGACACACTGCGAGGGTAAAGACTGCTCTTATATCACAAGGAGAGCTCTGTTCACAGCTGCAGGCGCTGACGTAACGTAACAGAGGATTTAATGGAGCGCAACGACTGTAGTACACACATATTCAGCTATTCTGTGTCATCAGGTGGTTGTAGAGGAATATATCACGTTATATACACAGACTGTATAAAAGAAATGGACGTAACATCCGTGACGTCACCCATTGGTTTGTGGACTGCTGCTCGGAAGCCAATAGTTTCTAATCTGGGCAGCGCCATCTTGAAAATTTCAGGTGCATGCTGGGAAAAATAAAAACACTGATTCTACTTATATGGGCATGAGGCGGAGCCATGGGCGGAGCGGGGAGGTTGCTATGGTTGCGAGGGCTGGATCTCGAGGACATTGGTCAATCAACCTGTCAATCAGGACGTAGCCACGCCCTAATGCATACCCTGCTTTATCATCACATATAAAATCAGGGAGGCCAAAATGTCCCAAATGAACATCATACTGCATTGAAGAAGGCTTTAAACTAGCGATTGAGACCATAAACACATTTTGAAAACGTTTACTGAGGTTAGAAATCAAGTGAGAAGTTGGTGAATTCTCCATTGACTTGTATAGAGACGGTCGCCCCCTGGTGGCCTTTTGATAGAATGCAGCTCTAAGTTACTTCCACGTTGGCTTCATTTCAGAGGACCAGAACTCCCCGCCTGGTTTTATATTAGAGTATCTAAACATAAAGACACATAAAAGGGGCCACAGGAAGCTTTCACACCTTCCAGCAGCTACAAAATGATCTTATATTAACATTGTGTCTTGTGTGTAGCAGGCCGAAGCGTTCAAGGCCACTGAGTTTAACCAGAGACATTATAATAAGAGGAGACATATCACTCCCATTGAAATGTATAGGGAAACTACGTAACGCCAAGATGGCCGGTGTTTGCACATGTCCCGCCTCTTCTGGTGCCGTTGCTCCAATCATTTTGCTGGTCCTACGCGGTCACGTTTTTTGCGACACTTGGAAGTCATTTTCAACAGAGACATTTTAAAACACATGATCAGCAGTTTATACTACTTTGTGTACATATATTTTGTAATGCTTTATCCAAAATTGTGGCATGATCTGGGAAAGTTGACTGTGAGCAAACTCCTGTCTCTGCTGTGAGCGTAAGATGACATCTTGCTGTCAGTGCCTGCCGTAAATGAAGACTGTCGTGAAGTATTGCGCATGCGCAGTCCAAGATGCCTGTAAGGAAAAAGGCTTTTAAAAACGTTAATTTGATACCAAACCATCAAACCCTTTCAGCGATTATAGTTTGATTTTCATCGTGATTTCAAAACATATGTTTTTTATGTCCCTTAGACCTCGGAAAATGGAGATACAGCTCTCTCCCTATTCATTTAGATAGCCGGTTGGTCTTCCTATGGCCAAATAGCTGCCCGGAGGCGTGGCCAATTTTGCTGCCGAGTGAGATGACTTGCCTTAGAAGGACTTTGGTTTAACCCAGCATGTAAAAGTCTCTCCTTCTCTCCTCTGCTGTCATTCTTTCCCACAGAATAACAAACAGAGTACAAATCTCATCAAAATAAAGCCGGTGAGATTATGTTTTAAAGCCGTACTGAAGAGCACAACTATGCAGTGAGTGAACCTGCTGCAGATTAGAGACTCGAGAAAGACGCTTTTGTTCAACTTCCAAGAAAAAAGTTGGAGGATAAATGAGAAATATAACGAGTTCTGAGTGAGTGGGAACGTCATAAATCAGTTTAAATGACTCTCAGTGGATGTTCTGGTTGTTTCCTGCAGAGAAATATGATTTTTTATTTCACTCTGGTGCAACTAATTATATTTAATTAGTCCAATAAGAGACATTTAAACTGCAGAGGGAGCTCTTAAATAATCCAAGCAGGCAACAAGGATTATACTGAGAGAATGAATCACCTCTAAAATAAACATTAGATCAATAATGCCAAAAACCCTTAACCCTTTATAGGACACTCATTGAAAGGAAGGGAGGAAGGAAGGAAGGGAAGGAAGGGAAGGAAGGAGGGAGGGAGGAAAGGAAGGGAAGGACGGAGGAAAGAAGGAAGGAAGAAAGGAAGGTAGGGGGGAGGAAAGAAAGAGAGAAGGAGTGAGGGAGGAAGGGAAGAAAGAAGGAAGGAAGGAAGAAGAAAGGGGGATGGAGGAAGGAAAAAAGGAAGGGAGGAGAGAAGGAGGGAGGGAGGGAGGACAGATGGAAGTAAGGAAAGGAAGGAAGGAAGGAAGGAAGGACGGAGGAAGGAAGGAAAGAAGGAAGGGAGGAGAGAAGGAGGGAGGACAGATGGAAGTAAGGAAAGGAAGGAAGGAAGGACGGAGGAAGGAAGGAAAGAAGGACGGGAGGAGAGAAGGAGGGAGGGAGGGAGGACAGATGGAAGGAAGGAAAGGAAGGAAGGAAGGACGGAGGAAGGAAGGAAAGAAGGAAGGGAGGAGAGAAGGAGGGAGGACAGATGGAAGTAAGGAAAGGAAGGAAGGAAGGACAGAGGAAGGAAGGAAAGAAGGACGGGAGGAGAGAAGGAGGGAGGGAGGAAGGACGGAGGAAGGAAGGAAAGGAAGGAAGGAAGGACGGAGGAAGGAAAGAAGGACGGGAGGAGAGAAGGAGTGAGGGAGGAAGGACAGATGGAAGGAAGGAAAGGAAGGAAGGAAGGACGGAGGAAGGAAGGAAAGAAGGACGGGAGGAGAGAAGGAGGGAGGGAGGAAGGACAGATGGAAGGAAGGAAAGGAAGGAAGGAAGGACGGAGGAAGGAAAGAAGGACGGGAGGAGAGAAGGAGTGAGGGAGGAAGGAAAGGAAGGAAGGACGGAGGAAATAAGGAACGAGGGAGGGAGAAAGGAAAAGAGGAAGGAAAGGAAGGAAAGAAGGAAGGAAGGAAGGATATTTTGGGATATTTACAGAAGTTACCAAATATAATTATTTGCCCAATAAAGGGTTAAATGGCTACACTTATATATTTGATATTTTAATGTTAAATGTCTTTCAGTAGTCTCTCAATTTTAACTTCAACCTTCTAATGCATTTATAAGTCTATCATCTAACATCATCTAACATTTAACATCATAAAACACAAACTGAGAAAGATAAAGTGTTTATGTAGATATTCTGTATATATAACATTATTAATATCAACATATCAGATTTTTTTGGTCTCTTAAATTGGTATCAGCGTTATCGGCCCTTTCCTTCCTTGTTTCCTTCATTCTTAACTTCCTTCCTTCCTTCTTTCCTTCCCTTCTTCATCCTTTCCTTCCTGGTTTCCTTACTTTACTCTCTTCCTTCCTAGTTTCCTTCCATGTTTATTTCTTTCCTTCCTACCTTCTTTACTTTCCTTCCTAGTTTCCTTCCATGTTCACTCCTTTCCTTCCTTCTTTACTTCCTTCTTCATCTTTCCTTCCTGGTTTCCTTCCTTTACTCCTTTCCTTCCTAGTTTCCTCTTTACTTCCCTTCTTCATCCTTTCCTTCCTGGTTTCCTTCCTTTACTCCTTTCCTTCCTAGTTTCCTTCCAAGTTTACTTCTTCCTTCCTTCTTTACTTCCCTTCTTCACCCTTTCTATCATCGTTTCCTTCCTTTACCTCCTTTCCTTCCTAGTTTCTTCCATGTTTACTCTTTCCTTCCTTCTTTACTTCCCTTCTTCATCCTTTCCTTCCTGGTTTCCTTCCTTTACTCCTTTCCTTCCTAGTTTCCTTCCATGTTACTTCTTTCTTCCTTCTTACTTCCCTTCTTCATCCTTTCCTTCCTGGTTTCCTTCCTTTACTCCTTCCTTCTAGTTTCCTTCTTTACTTCCCTTCTTCATCCTTTCCTTCCTGGTTTCCTTCCTTTACTCCTTTCCTTCCTAGTTTCCTTCCATGTTTACTTCTTTCCTTCCTTCTTTACTTCCTTCTTCATCCTTTCCTTCCTGGTTTCCTTCCTTTACTCCTTTCCTTCCTAGTTTCCTTCCATGTTACTCTTCCTTCCTTCTTTACTTCCCTCTCATCCTTTCCTTCCTGGTTTCCTTCCTTTACTCCTTTCCTTCCTAGTTTCCTTCATGTTTCTTCTTTCCTTCCTTCTTTACTTCCTTCTTCATCCTTTCCTTCCTGGTTTCCTTCCTTTACTCTTTCCTTCCTAGTTCCTTCCATGTTTACTTCTTTCCTTCCTTCTTTACTTCCCTTCTTCATCCTTTCCTTCCTGGTTCCTTCTTCACTCCTTTCCTTCCTAGTTTCCTTCCACGTTTACTTCTTTCCTTCCTTCTTTACTTCCCTTCTTCATCCTTTCCTTCCTGGTTTCCTTCCTTTACTCCTTTCCTTCCTAGTTTCCTTCCATGTTACTTCTTTCCTTCCTTCTTTACTTCCCTTCTTCATCCTTCCTTCCTGGTTTCCTTCCTTTACTCCTTTCCTTCCTAGTTTCCTTCCATGTTTACTTCTTTCCTTCCTTCTTTACTTCCCTTCTTCATCCTTTCCTTCCTGGTTTCCTTCCTTTACTCCTTTCCTTCCTAGTTTCCTTCCATGTTTACTTCTTTCCTTCCTTCTTTCCTTCCCTTCTTCATCCTTTCCTTCCTGGTTCCTTCCTTTACTCCTTTCCTTCCTAGTTTCCTTCATGTTTACTTCTTTCCTTCCTTCTTCCTTCCCTTCTTCATCCTTTCCTTCCTGGTTTCCTTCCCTTTACTCCTTTCCTTCCTAGTTTCCTTCCATGTTTACTTCTTCCTTCCTTCTTTCCTTCCTTCTTCATCCTTTCCTTCCTGTTTCCTTCCTTTACTCCCTTTCCTTCCTAGTTTCCTTCCATGTTTACTTCTTTCCTTCCTTCTTACTTCCCTTCTTCATCCTTTCTTCCTGGTTTCCTTCCTTTACTCCTTCCTCCTAGTTTCCTTCCATGTTTACTTCTTTCCTTCCTTCTTTACTTCCCTTCTTCATCCTTTCCTCCTGGTTTCCTTCCTTCACTCCTTCCTTCCTAGTTTCCTTCCACGTTTACTTCTTTCCTTCCTTCTTTACTTCCCTTCTTCATCCTTTCCTTCTGGTTCTTCCTTTACTCCTTCCTTCCTAGTTTCCTTCCATGTTTACTTCTTCCTTCTTCTTTACTTCCTTCTTCATCCTTTCCTCCTGGTTTCCTTCTTTACTCCTTTCCTTCCTAGTTTCCTTCCATGTTTACTTCTTTCCTTCCTTCTTTACTTCCCTTCTTCATCCTTTCCTTCCTGGTTTCCTTCCTTTACTCTTTCCTTCCTAGTTTCTTCCATGTTTACTTCTTTCCTTCCTCTTTCCTTCCCTTCTTCATCCTTTCCTTCCTGGTTTCCTTCCTTTACTCCTTTCCTTCCTAGTTTCCTTCCAGTTTACTTCTTTCCTTCCTTCTTTCCTTCCCTTCTTCATCCTTTCCTTCTGGTTTCCTTCCTTTACTCCTTTCCTTCCTAGTTTCCTTCCATGTTTACTTCTTCCTTCCTTCTTTCCTTCCCTTCTTCATCCTTTCCTTCCTGGTTTCCTTCCTTTACTCCTTTCCTTCCTAGTTTCCTTCCATGTTTACTCTTCCTTCCTTCTTCCTTCCCTTCTTCATCCTTTCCTTCCTGGTTTCCTTCCTTTACTCCTTTCCTTCTAGTTTCCTTCCATGTTTACTTCTTCCTTCCTTCTTTACTTCCCTTCTTCACCCTTTCTATCATCGTTTCCTTCCTTCTTCATCCTTTCCATCAAGGTTTCCTTCCTTACTCCTTTCCTTACTTACTTCTTTACTTCTTACTCCTTTCTTTATTTCCTTCCTTGTCTACTTCTTTCCTTCCTTTACTCTCTTCATTCCTTGTGTATTTCCTAACTTTACTTTCTTTCCTTCTTTACTACTGTCTTCCTTCTTTTCTTCCATGAACCACTACAGATTATTTTCTCTCACAGTTTGACTCGTAGATCAGAAACATCTCCTCAATAATCATCACATTATAAACATATTATAATATTATTCTGATTGATTATTAAATTAATAAATGCAACATGAACGCATTAACATCTGTGTGCTAAATTTCTGCACCTCATGCTGGTGCAGGAGACCCTCGGGTTACATCACGCCGACCTTTGACCTACATCCTCCTCTCATGTGGGTCATCTAAAATAAGCAGCTCTGTGTCTGCGCTCTAAAAACTGACGCTGACCTTTTGGACTTGAACCCCCCCCCCCCCCCCCCAACAGGAGCCCCTCCCTGCGCCCTCGCCTCGCATGAAACCCTAAACTGCAGCGTCACTCTCAGAGAGGGGCGAGCGGCAGATGTTCGGTTTGTTTCCTCAAAGCTCAAAAAGACCCTGCAGGAGGTTTACAGGTTTACATCGATCAGCAGTTCAGTAAGTTATAATCATGGGAGTATACTCTCAGACATTCTTCTTTGCATCCTTTCTTTCCTTCTCTTCTTTCCTTGTTTCCTTCTTTGCATCCTTACTTCCTTTCTCGCTTCACATTCCCTTCATTACTCCCTTTTTGTCCTTTTGTTCTTTACTTCCCTCCTCTCTTTCCTTCTCTTTCCTTCCTTCTTTCCTACTTTACCATCCTTGTTTCCTTCCTTCCTTCTTCATTCTTTCCTGTCCTTCCTAGTTGACTCCATCCATCTCTTTCCTACCTTCTCTCCTTGTTTCCTTCCTTCCTTTCTTTCTTACTTGATTCCTTCTTTATTCCATAATTCTTTCCTTGTTTCCTTCTTGCATCCTTACTTCCTTTCTTGCTTCCACATTCCCTTCATCACCCCTTTTTGTACTTCTTTCTTCTTTGCTTCCCTCCTCTCTTTCCTTTCTTCCTTTCCTACTTTACATCCTTGTTTCCTTCCTTATTTGTATCCTCCTTTCCTGTCTTCATCCTTGTTTCCTTCCTTCCTTTCTTACTTGATTCCTTCTTTATTCCCTTAATTCTTATCTTGTTTCTTATTTCATCACTCTTACTTCATCCCTTTTGTTTCTTCTATTTTTAAAACTTTTATTTACTTCCTTATTTCCTTCATCACTCCTTTTTGTACTTCCTTTCTTCTTTACTTCCCTCCTCTCTTTCCTTCTTTCCTTTCCTACTTTACATCTTGTTTCCTTCCTTATTTGTATTCTCCTTTCC
>NC_070581.1:31715428-31737086 GCF_027409825.1 Scomber japonicus | reverse complement strand
GACTAATGTTATTGTGTGTCTCCCATAGCAACGATGCTCGACATCATGCTAACTATGCACGCTATCTGTGGTGACTTTCATGACACCATTTAAGAATTAAAGCAGAAATAAAAAGGATCTGTTTTATATGTGATTGTGCAAAGCTAAGCACGAATTCATCCAAAACTAAATACTGGAAGCAGAAGAAGAAACAGATGAACTGAAACTTGGACAGCTTTCACATTCACATCCACACAACTTCTGTGTAACTGCTCTGGGTTTTAGATCAGAAATTTGAGGTAAACCTGAACTTTCACATATCAATAGTATTTTACAACACACCACATGCTTTTAGACAACTGAAGGTATTATCTATTCAATATGAGAGGTGGAATTCAGCTAGCAAGGCCTTTAACCATCCTGTTGTCCTTAGGTCAAGGAAGGACAGGAGGAAGGGATGAGGGAGGGAGGAAGGAAGGAAGGGAGGGAGGAAGGAAGGAAAGGAGTAAGGAGGGAGGGAGGGAATGAGTAAGGAGGAAAAGATGAAGGAACGAAGGAAGGAAAGGAGTAAGGAGGGAGGGAGGGAATGAGTAAGGAGGAAAAAATGAAGGAACGAAGGAAGGGAGGAAGGAAGGAAAGGAGGAAGGAAGGAAGGAAGGAAAGGAGTAAGGAGGGAGGGAGGGAATGAGTAAGGAGGAAAAGATGAAGGAAGGAAGGAAAGGAGTAAGGAGAGAGGGAGGAAGGAAGGAAGGAAGGAAGGAAAGGAGGGAGAGAGGGAGGAAGGAAGGAAGGAAGGAAAGGAGTAAGGCGGTAGGGAGGAAAGGAGGAAGGAAGGGAGGGAGGAAGGAAGGAAGGTAGGTAGGGAGGAAAAGAGGAAGGAAGGTATCTCTCCACTCTAACACATCTGATACTAATAATGAACTTGTTATCAAAGCTCTTTGACGAGCTTCAGCTGCTTGATAACGAGTTTATAATGAGACTCAGGTGTGTTAGAGTGGAGAGATACTAGATACTGGATATTATCTTGTTATCAAGCAGCTGAAGCTTGTCAGCGAGCTTGATAATGACTTAATTATTATAAGTATCAGATGTGTTAGAGTGGAGTGTGTAAGGCCCTGTTTATACGTACCCGGTTATTTTTAAAAACGGAGACATTAACCATCGTTTGCTCCTTCCGTTTAGAATTCGCCCATGAAAACGATGCTTTTTAAAAACTCCGGCCAGAGTGGAAATTTTGGAAAACTCTGTTTGCACGTTTGCATGTAAACAGAGAAAAACGGAGATTTGGGGAGCCGGAAACTGCTCCTGGGTTAAATGAGACATTATTTATAATCTACAGTCTATGTTTAACCCTTAAACAGGCAGGAGTGGAAAATTAGATGTAAAAAAACATAATTTGATGTCACTAGTTATGTCATTTGCACCTTAAGTAAAACATTTCCACTCATATTTTTAATATATTTTGGATTTTATGAGTTGTATCTCCACCAAGGATGTGTTGCCCTTATTAAGGTATACAATGGTCATAATGGTAAAAACACTTAAATGTGTTATTTAACATAGAAAATAGATACATTCCGGTCATTAATACTAGTTTCTAAAATGATTTTAATCATTTCTATCAAAGTATAGACCTACCACAAGCTTCAACTCTACCAATTAAAGGCTCATATACAATTAAACAACCACCTTAACCCATCATGCTCCTTAAGAGTCTCCTGGTGCACGCTGCCTGTTTAAGGGTTAATCTATAGTGATCATGGATGTAGAATAGCAGTCACATACATGCTGGTGCAATCCCTTTATATTTGTGCTGTACTATGTGGAGGAATGAAGTGACGTTGTTGTTGTTGTTGTTACTATGCGGGATTCTGTTTGGCTAACGTGGGTTTGAGCTGCTCTTGACGGCATATATACACGGGTTAGTGTAAATGAAAATGGACTGGTGTGCACGCAGTTTTTTTGTAAACGGAGAGGATGAAATGTCCGTTAATGAAAATAGCCGGGCACCTGTAAACGTAGTCTTGGAGTGGAGCGATACATAAAACATGCACGGTTGGAGACTACTGTCCTACACTGTCCCCAATCAATTAGCAGGATGTATGAAAGATCTGAAGTTTACAAGCAAAATGTACCAGATACTGGACACATAACTGCTGCCTGGAGTAAAATCTCATATCATTACATGCCTCTGATTTAAGCTGCAATTGATCATTTTCATTATCAATGAAGCTTTTCAAATATTCTTTCAGTTGTTTACTCGTTTGTCCGTCAACTGTCAAAAATGCACATCATGGTTCGAATCCCGATCGGAGGTCCTTAGCTGCATGTCACCCCTCCCCCCCCCCCCTCTCTCTCCCATGTTTCCTGTCTGTCTACTGCTTAATAAAGGCATCTATGCCATTAAAAAAAAAACACATCACAGTTTCCCTGAACTCGAGATCAGGCCTGCAAAACCCATAAAACATATTTATAATATATTTAGAAAATATAAATGTATAAGAAGGCTAAAATGTTCATGTGTCGTTTGAGAAGCTGGAACCCGATAAGTTTCCTCGTTGAAATGACTGGTATGATTAACCTTCCTGTCGTCCTCCCGGGTCAAATTGACCCCGTCCGTTTTGACTGTTCCTTCCTTCTTTCCTCTTTCCCTCCTCTCTTTCTTTCCTCCCTCTTTCCTTCCTTCTTTCCTCCCTCCTTTCCTTCCTCCTTCCCTTAATTCCCTCCTTCTCTCTTTCTTTCCTTCCTCTTTTCTTCTTTCCTCTCTCCTTTCCTTCCTCCCTCCTTTCCTTCCCTCCTTTCCTTCCTTCTTCCTTTCCTCCCTCCTTTCCTTCCCTCCTTCCTTCCTCCTTTCCTTCCTCCTTCCCTCCTTCCTCCCTCCTTTCCTTAATTCCCTCCTTCCTCTTTCCTTCCTCCCTCCTTCCCTTCCTTCTTCCTCCCTCCTTCCTCCCTCCTTTCCTTCCTTCCTTCTTCCTCCCTCCTTCCTCCCTCCTTTCCTTCCTCCCTACCTCTTTCCGCCCCCCTTTCTTCTTTCCTCTCTCCTTTCCTTCCTCCCTCCTTCCTCCCTCCTTTCCTTAATTCCCTCCTTCCTCTTTCCTTCCTACCTCCTTCCCTTCCTTCTTCCTCCCTCCTTCCTCCCTCCTTCCTCCCTCCTTTCCTTCCTTCCTTCTTCCTCCCTCCTTTCCTTCCTTCCTTGACTCAAGGACAACAGTAGGGTTAAGTGATTATGAAACTTATTGGCGATACATTTTCTGTTGACTAACACATTAATCTAACTGTCATATAGTCAACAGGTCATTTAAAGAAACCCCAGATGTTAAATCAGCCATTTTTAGAGCAACAGATGAGATGAAATACCACTTTTGATGATCTTGATGGCGACGTTAATACTTTTTTTCCAGAGTCCTCGGTAGACATCAGAGAAGTAGCCGCTGCCCAGCTCCTCCAGCAGAGTGAACTCCTCTTTAGGGAGCTCCCAGTCGTCCTCTGTGAAGTTAGGATCTGCTTTGGGCTTTAGCTAATGGAGGAAACAAACAAAAATACACTTTTAGGTATAAAATATATGAATTATCATTAATATGTAGGATTATTATGGGTGTTCAGAAAATCCCAGTAGGTGTTTTAAGAATCATGAAAGAGATTAAAAAGGTATATTATGAGCAATATTTGCATATTTCCCAACTCTAATTTAATTTCACAACCACTGAATAAAATATGTTGTTTATCACAATGATGTAATAAGAAAGAATCGCTGTGTGTTGAAGCCACGTCAATCATAATCAGACTGAACTGACCCTTCACTAAGGCCCAGCTTTTTATGTTTCAAGCTGACTCTTCAAAATAAGAACCTCTGTAAAAAGGGTCTTCAATAAGGACTTGATATACAGTCAAGCCCGAAATTATTCATACCCCTTTTGGACATGCCACTTTTTGTTCAAATGTAAATTAAAGCTGACTGAAATATTTTTTTTTACCACAATGATGCCTTTTGTACATCGTCTTTTTATCTTCTTGGAGACGCCTGTGTCACTTCCGGTCAAAAAACAACTTGCTGGTTGAATAAAAGTAAGTTTAAGTCAAAATTTGCCAGGGGTATGAATAATTTCGGGCTTGACTGTATATGATATTGTGCTAAAAGGCATAATAAGTGGAGGGAATAGCTATCAGGCTCCAGGCAGAGTTGATGATCTTTGTAATAATGCACATTGCCAGACCCTCTTAGTAATATTATAAGTTTGATAAGGAAGAAAGTAAAATAGTCATTCAGAGTTGTGTGTGATGATTCAGCGGTTTGAAACCAAGCTTGAATTTTTGTGATCAAGCATTTTTGGCATTGCCCTGATGAGATACGGTCTTGTTTGTAGAAATCTAGAGGTGTTTTCAGACCTTTTACTTTTTAGTCTGGTTAAATCTAACTCCAGTCGGTGTTCCTCCTTGGTTTGATTTGTTTGGACAGGTCTGAACACAGTAATCACTCTGGTTTGGACCAAAACAACCGTACCACGACCCTTTTAGAAGAGGAACCCTTGTTTTTAGTGGGAACATGATCCGAAGTCCATCTGAGGAACTACTGTACTGTACTTTCCATAGTGTATGAGGAGTCATGTAAATTAATGTTAAACTGAAAGAACTGGCCACTGATTTTCTTTTTTCTTTCTATATATGTGTTTCTCCTCTGATTATCTCTCCTTGTACTGTTAAGAGTTTGAGCTAATCGGCTCCTAAAACCAGATGTGCTTTGCATACTGGGATGGAGAAGTTTGTTTAATAGCTGCTAGCAAATAGCTGAATAATTAGTTGAGGTCCAAACAGGACCAGTGCAACAAAAAACGTTGTATTTGGCCAGAGGATCTTCTTCAGGACCTTCTTACTGTATTTACATTGTTGTGACTGCTGTCTGTCACAGTGAAGCTTGAACGTGAATTGGAAAATTAACCAAATTGTGCTCAAATCTAACAACCATCTGTGGATCTGTGCTACATTTCTGTCAATCATTGTCATTGTGAATTTTCTAGAAGCAGAGTACAGGTTTCTGTCACAGATTCACCTATTTTAAAAAAGATGCATGGAGAAGGGGGAAAAAAGTCTTAAAAGTCATTTTGGCTTCTGGCCTTCATCAGGGAGGGTCATCATAACACACATTACAAACAGCTTTTAAATAAGGTTGTTAAAAAACAGAAAAGGAGCATTCAATAAACGACATGGGTGACACCATATTTGGCCCATAATCCATAAAAATCCAATTGAACGGGTGATACTTAGTAATTTGGTGTCACCCATGTCATTCATTGGATGCTCCCATTGTCTATAATTAGCCTGAAGTCACATGACCACATACTGAACCCATCTAGGTAGATACCACATTGGCTGATACATCACTGGTTATTTTTTTTGGGGGGGTTTGTTTTTACCTTTTTTGACACTTCCTGCTTTTTAAACTGACCCTATTTAAATGCTGTTTGTAATGTGTTTAACTCTTTATTGGGCAAATAATTATATTTGGTAACTTCTGTAAATATCCCAAAATATCCTTCCTTCCTTCCTTCCTTCCTTCCTTCCTTCCTTCCCTTCCTTCCTCCCTGCCTTCTTTCTTCCCTTCCTCTTTTCCTTTCTCCCTCCCGTGTTCCTTATTTCCTCCGTCCTTCCTTCCTTTCCTTCCTTCCATCTGTCCTTCCTTCCATCTGTCCTTCTTCCATCCCTCCTTCTCTCCTCCCTTCCTTCCTTCTTTCCTTCCTCCATCCTTCCTTCCTTCCATCTGTCCTTGCCCCCTCCCTCCTTCTCTCCTCCCTTCCTTCTTTCCTTCCTCCGTCCTTCCTTCCATCTGTTCTTCCTCCCTCCCTCCTTCTCTCCTCCCTTCCTTCTTTCCTTTCTCCATCCCCCTTTCTTCTTCCTTCCTTCCTTCCCTTCCTCCCTCCCTCCTCCTCTCTTTCTTTCCTCCCCCTACCTTCCTTCCTTCCTTTCCTTCCTCCCTCCTTCCTTCCCTTCCTCCCTTTCCTCCCTTCCTCATTCCTTTCCTTCCTCCTTCCTTCCTTCCTTTCAATGAGTGTCCTATAAAGGGTTAATCATGACTCTAATTAAAGCCACGAGCCGAAACACGTTGGTCTAATGATAAAGTTGTGTCGCTGGAGCTTTGACTTTTTTTTTTTTTTTTTTTTTTAGACATTGTGAATTTTTCTAAATCAACTCTACCGCTGTGTTATCTGATTTCTCAAAAGGAAGTCTATGTTCAGTTTTAGTTTCTAGAATACATCATAACAACACATCTAAAAACATAAAGCCATGTCCATAAGTGTATATGAGCGTTTTGGAGGAGGGGGGGCGGGGGGGGGGGGGGGGGTTTGAGGTTGACGCCATCTCTGAATGTCCACACTTCTTCTTTTCATATGACCAAAAGTAAGAGGAACAAACAACAGAAGAAGAAGAAGAAGTAGCTGCACACATAGAAACACACACAGTACAAACGAATCTTACCCTCTTGCAGGGGCTTCCCAGTCTGCCTGCGTTGTTGAGGGCGTTGCCACGGTAATACTCCACCAGGTCGATCAGGGAGCTAAACTCCTGGTTCACCTCCACGTAGAAACGACTCTCGTCCAATTGGAGGACCTTAAAATGCTTCACTCGAGTGTCCGACTTCACTGCAGGAAGAGTCACACATGCACACAAAGTCAGATTTAAGATTTAAAGTCCCGTTCATGTTTTTACACATTAATTATAAATGTGGTTTATTACAACTTGAATTGAAAATCTTGAAACGTGGAGATATTGATGCTGAAGACAAGACCGTAGCCAGGATTTTTCAAATACTGAGGTCAAAAAGACCCCATATTATATACAAGATGGATGTAAATCATGATGTATTAATATAAAAAGCTTTCTTGCTGTGTATTTCTTAGTCATGCTCACTCTTGTGCTCCACTTCTTTCTTATCACTTCCAATTTTGCAACTTAAATCAACTCCTATTTCACTTCTACAACTTCCATGTCTTCCAAATTATATAACTGCAATATATTATTTTTAAGGCTGTCAGCGTTAACGCGTTAATCACGATCAGATTAATCGCAATCCATAAGGCGTTAATTTTTTTAATCGCATTTTAATGTTGCAAGCCTTTTTGTCCCTTCTACTCCCCCGTAGACGGCTCCTCTAGCTGTAGCGCTATGCTTTGAAGTGGCCTCCTGCAGTAAACCTACCGCGCTGATGGAAAGTAAGAGAGCTACTGGACTTTTGAACGGCTTGTTTAACTTTAAAACACTTCCAGACGCTTCAGTTGACAAGTCAAAAGTAAAATGCAACCTGTGTCAAACGGAGTTTAACTACCACCGGAGTACGTGGAGTTTGAGTTAGCACCTCCACGCTAAACACCCAGGTGCAGCCAAGCCAGCCTCAGCTCCAGCAAAGGACCATTTTGGAGTGTGGGAGTCGCAGCAGAGCCGTGATTGATTCCCAGTTAAGACACTCTGGTAAGAAATGCTTTACATTATGGGCTTAAAACTGCCTTCAAATGGAAAATAACAGGATTTTAAACATGCAATTCAAAACGCCATTAATCGTGATTAACTATGGAAATTCTGCGATTAATCTCGATTAAATAAAATGAATCGTTTGACAGCCCTAGAAATTTTCTTTGTTTGTTCTTACAATGTGGAATGGAGCACGGCATGCTGGGAAAGGGAGAAAAGAGCTCATCCAATGAATGAACAGTTTGCAAAATCAGGTCAAGTCCAATCCACAAATGTAGACGATAGTTCAACATCTACTGCAGCAAATATGTTTTCTGGAAGTGAGCTCCATATAACTGCTACTTAATCTTAAATCTCCAGTAATATGCTGACTGTATATTTGTGAATTTGTGATGAATCTGCTGAATCTGTTCGGTAAGGAAACCAGTTAAATTGGAAACCAGTTGGGACATAACATCGGGGTCCGGGGCCGGTGAAACAATTCCCGGTGGATTTCAAGACCTCACTCCACCACTTGGCTATAGCCGACTACTTTCATTTTATCCTGGCAGCAGTATCTGCAAGTTCGTGATGATCCGTTGATGCTATTTTCACTTCACAATGAAACAAAACTTCAAGAAAAAAATAGTGAGGACATGACCTCGGTGTCCTCAACGGTAGCTACGGCCAGTTCAGACCAAGGTTTACCAAACTGATGTGAAAGAGGAAACGATGAGCAGCAAGTGGTTAAATTATTACAGACTGGTTCAACTTTAACCTTCTGTATGTTCTTCTGTCATACACAACCAGTTCTTCTGTTCAGTGAGGGATTATTACTCTTCCTTCTTTCCTTCCTCCCTCTTTTTCTTCCCTCCTTCCTTCCTCCTTTCCTCCTTTCCTTCCTCCCTACTTCCTTCCTCCCTCCTTTCCTTCCTTCTTCCCTCCTTCTCTTTCTTTCCTCCCTCCTTTCCTTCCTTCTTCCTTCTTTCCTTCTTCCCTCCTCTCTCCCTCTCTCCTTTCCTTCTTTCCTTCCTTCCTTCCCTCCCTACTTCCTTCCTCCCTCCTTTTCTTCCTTTTCTTCCCTTAATTCCCTCCTTCTCTCTTTCTTTCCTCCCTCCTTTCTTTCCCTCCTTTCCTTCCTTCTTCCCTTAATTCCCTCCTTCTCTTTCTTTCCTCCCTCCTTTCCTTCCTTCTTCCTTCTTTCCTTCCTCCCTCCTTCCTTCCTCCTTCCCTCCTTCACTCCTTTCCTTCCTTCTTCCTTCCCTCCTTCCTCTCTCCTTTCCTTCCTCCTTCCCTTAATTCCCTCCTTCTCTCTTTCTTTCCTCCCTCCTTTCCTTCCTTCCTTCTTTCCTTCCTACCTCCTTCCTTCCTCCTTCACTCCTTTCCTTCCTTCTTCCTTCCCTCCTTCCTCCCTCCTTTCCTTCCTTCTTCCCTTAATTCCCTCCTTCTCTCTTTCTTTCCTCCCTCCTAAACTTCCTTCCTTCCTTCTTTCCTTCCTCCCTCCTTCCTTCCTCCTTCCCTCCTTCACTCCTTTCCTTCCTTCTTCCTTCCCTCCTTCCTCCCTCCTTTCCTTCCTCCTTCCCTTAATTCCCTCCTTCTCTCTTTCTTTCCTCCCTCCTTTCTTTCCCTCCTTTCCTTCCTTCTTCCCTTAATTCCCTCCTTCTCTCTTTCTTTCCTCCCTCCTTTCCTTCCCTCCTTTCCTTCCTTCCTTCTTTCCTTCCTCCCTCCTTCCTTCCTCCTTCCCTCCTTCACTCCTTTCCTTCCTTCTTCCTTCCCTCCTTCCTCCCTCCTTTCCTTCCTCCTTCCCTTAATTCCCTCCTTCTCTCTTTCTTTCCTCCCTCCTTTCCTTCCTTCCTTCTTTCCTTCCTCCCTCCTTCCTTCCTCCTTCCCTCCTTCACTCCTTTCCTTCCTTCTTCCTTCCCTCCTCTCTCCCTCTCTCCTTTCCTTCCTTCCTTCCTTCCTTCCTTCCTTCTCTCTCTTCCTTCCTCCCTCCCTCTCTCTTTTCCCTCCTTCCTCCCTCCTTTCTTTCTTCCTTCTTTCCTTTCCTCCCTTCTTCTCTCCTTTCTTTCCTTCCTTCCTTCCTTCCTCCCTCCCTCTCTCCTTTCCTTCCTCCCTTCCTTTCTTTCCTCCTTCTTTCCTTCCCTCCTTTTTTCCTCCCTTCCTCCCTTCCTTCCTTCCTTTCCTTTCCTTTCCTCCCTTCCTTCCTTCCTTCCTCTCTTCTTTTCTCCCTCCCTTCCTCCCTCCCTCTCTCTTTTCCTTTCTCCCTCCTTCCTTCCTTACTCCCTTCCTTTCCTCTCTTCCTTCCTCCATCCCCCTTCCTTCCTTCCTCCCTTCCTTCCTCCCTCTCTCCTTTCCTTCCTCCCTTCCTTTCTTTCCTCCCTTCCTCTTTTCCTTTCTCTCTCCTTCCTTCCTTCCTCCCTTCCTTCCTTTCCTTTCCTCCCTTCCTTCTTTCCTTTCCTCCCTTCTTTCCTCCCTCCTTTCTTTCCTTCCTTCCTTTCGTCCTTCCCTCCTTTTTTCCTCCCTTCCTCCCTTCTTTCCTTCCTTCCTTCCTTCCTCCCTTCCTTCTTTCCTTTCCTTTCCTCTCTTCCTCCCTCCTTTTCTTCCTTCCTTCCTCCCTTCCTTCCTTGACTCGAGGACAACAGGAGGGTTAACGTATTACAAGAGATAACTGAATCAGTCATCAGTCTCTTCTATTTTAATCCATCCATCTTTATGCAGCCTTATAAACTACAGTGTGTAGGTGCAGCCCAGTCTCACATGTCTTCTTCTTCTTCTTCTTCTACTACAGTTATTGTGTGTTGGTCTCTGAGTGCTGCCAAAACATACGTGACCTACTCTGAACACTGTACCTGAACAAACTACTAACAGGCTGATTTCACCCAGTCAATCTTATTATGAGACCTGCAGGATGCCTCCTAGTAACCCCTGGGTGTGTTCAGAGCCCACAGTGGGAGTCTGAGCTGTAAGTGGGTTACGTTAATAGGTGTCTGGCAGATTGGAGAGAAATTGAGCAATCATCTCTCCTCCTCCTCCTCCTCTTGGCAGCGTTTCTCACTCTGCTGTTGTTTTCATCAGGTGCATAAAAAGATGGGAAAACATAAATAGTGACATTTTCTGTGGTTACGCTCGTGCCGATGCTCTTTAAAAGGGCATCGGTTTTAAATGTCTTGTGACTGTGACACATACAGGAGGCAAAAGAAAGAGATTTTTTTATTATTAGTATTATCACACTCAGTTTCGAGCATGTACTAACAGCATCTAGGTGAGCAGAAGAGGGAGAAGAACTTTGACATCATTAACATCAACAAGGCAAATTTATGGTTTTAAGGTATCGACCGAAATAAATCAATACCAAGTAGTATCGAAGCATACAATATTACTATTAATGTTGCAAGCCTTTTTGTCCCTTCTACTCCCCCGTAGACGGCTCCTCTAGCTGTAGCGCTATGCTTTGAAGTGGCCTCCTGCAGTAAACCTACCGCGCTGATGGAAAGTAAGAGAGCTACTGGACTTTTGAACGGCTTGTTTAACTTTAAAACACTTCCAGACGCTTCAGTTGACAAGTCAAAAGTAAAATGCAACCTGTGTCAAACGGAGTTTAACTACCACCGGAGTACGTGGAGTTTGAGTTAGCACCTCCACGCTAAACACCCAGGTGCAGCCAAGTGAGCCTCAGCTCCACCAAAGGACCATTTTGGAGTGTGGGAGTCGCAGCAGAGCCGTGATTGATTCCTAGTTAAGACACTCTGGTAAGAAATGCTTTACATTATGGGCTTAAAACTGCCTTCAAATGTCAAATAACAGGATTTTAAACATGCAATTCAAAACGTGATTAATCGCGATTAACTATGGAGATTCTGCGATTAATCTCGATTAAAAAAATTAATCGTTTGACAGCCCTAGAATAAAGTTAACCTTTACTTTGAAGCTCTGTAGTGATTTGCCCCATAACAGTGGTGCAACAGGAAGTTTAGTCTTTACTCAGTGTTGATAAATGTGTAGTTTCTAAGTTCCTTCTTTTTTTATGTATGATGTCATCCAAGATAACAGAAATGCTGCTTGGCTCTAGGGTTTGGTAGAGATGAAGTGTTACCAAATAGTATTGAAACGTCTCCCATCAAACGATACAAAGAGCTAGAAAATATGAATATTTGTATGGACTTGCTCACAACCTGTCTGGTGGTGGTGAAGTCGTTTTTTCTACGTTTCCACTAGGGATAGTACCTGGGGTACCGGGTCCTTTATTAGTTTGTTACTAAATGTGATGTCATCAGACTGCTGGCCACTGATTGGTCAGAGAGTCACTGGAAGAGTCATGGAGGAAGGAAGGAAGGAAGGACAGAAGGAAGGAAGGAAGGAAGGAAGGAAAGAAGGAAAGAAAAAAAGACAGCAGGAAACTGGGCCGTATTGGACTCCCCGGGTATTGCTAGAACTGTATAATGGAAAAGCTCTGTTAGTTAGCAGTTCAGCAGCCCAGATACTACACTCCTGTTACACCTGACTCTGTTTGGATCGGTGCTGGTTTGCAGTTTTTTCAACGATACTCTCTCTCTCTCTCTCTCTCTCTCTCTCTCTCTCTCTCTCTCTTTTTCTCTCTCTCTCTCTTTTTCTCTCTCTCTCTTTTTCTCTCTCTCTGTCTCTCTCTCTCTCTCTCTCTCTCTCTCTCTCTCTCTCACTCTCTGTCTCTCTCTCTCTCTCTCTTTCTTTCTCTCTCTCTCTCTCTCTCTCTCTCTCTTTGTGTCATTAGCCTCAAGCGGCCTCATAAACTGACACTCTTTCTATCTGTCTCTCTATCTCTCTGTCTCCCTCTCTCCCTCTCTCTCTCTCTCTCTCTCTCTCTCTCTCTCTCTCTCTCTCTCTTTGTGTCAGTAGCCTCAAGCGGCCTCATAAACTGACACTCTTTCTATCTGTCTCTCTCTCTCTCCATCTCCCTCTCTCTCTCTCTCCATCTCCCTCTCTCTCTCTCTCTCTCTCTCCATCTCCCTCTCTCTCTCCTCTCTCTCTCTCCATCTCCCTCTCTCTCTCTCTCTCTCTCCATCTCCCTCTCTCTCTCTCTCTCTCTCTCTGTGTGTCTCCCTCTCTCTCTTTGTGTCATTAGCCTCAAGCAGCCTTATAAACTGACACTGAGCTACAAACAGACGCAGCGGTGTCAGCAGGAGTGTTTCTGTGTGTTCTCTCTCTCTCTCTCTCTCTCTCTCTCTCTCTCTCTCTCCTCTCTCTCTCTCTCTCTCTCTCTCTCTCTCTCTCTCTCTCTCTCTCTCTCTCTCCCTCTCCCTCTCCCTCTCTCTCTCTCTCTCTCTGTGTTTGTGTTGAGCTCAACCTCTGACTGAACTCAGAGCTCACCAGAAAGCCGGGCTTACCCCTAAACATTGATGATTCAGCAGCCAAGAAATCCCTTAGTCGACCTTTCTTCTTATTCAAATCACTGCGTCATCGTATACAGAGAGAAGCAGGGAGGCAGCCTGAATGTCAATATGTTCAGCTCTTTCTTTTTATTTCCTTTCCTTTTTCCTCTCATCTCTACGTTTCCCTGAAGCAAATTTTAAAAAATGGGATGCAACTAACATTTAACATTTTCAACTCTTCTTCAGGCAACTCTTTGACTTTATATGTGATCCTGCATCCTTTTTAAAATTCACTTCATATTCTGTCTGGGCAATAAATTGATATTATACAGATATCATGATACTTTATAGATATCGTCATCTACCTTTATCCACTTAGTCATTATATCCACATTACTGATGATTATTTATCAAGAATCTCAATAGTCATCTCTACAACATTGTCAAAATATCAATATCGAGGTATTTGGTCAAAAATATTGTGATATTTGATTCTGCCCATATCGCCCAGGTCTAATGTGGAATATTTAAGACTCTATATATTGGATATAATAATATAGTGGATATATTTACACACTCACACTCAGCATAAAGTGGTGGAGGGTAAATGTGGAGCACTGTAAAGTAAATAGGGAGTAATTACGGACACAGCCAGAGAGTAAAAAGCAACTTAAGACAAGTAGCACTGATTAAAAAATTAAGTTACCAGCTAGGCATGGGATGATAACCGTGTTCAAGGTATACCGCGATAAGAAAAAGCCACGATAACCGAAACCATCAAATGTTCTGTCATACTGTTCCTAAGGTATGAGCTTAGTCTGGTCAAAGACAGGAAGTGCTGGTCAGAAATCCCTCAGGTGGTGCAGCTGCAGCGTAGAGTATCACGACCCCTCACACTGTGATATTTTTGCTTATGGTTATCATACCACCAGAATCTCATACCGGTCCATGCCTACTACCAGCACCGATCCAAGTACCCTTAAAGTGAAACCCATAGCAACTGTCCCTCTCCGTCTTCTACTAAAAACATCCTGAACTGAAGTGAAACTCTCTCTTCCCTCTCCTTTAACCCACTGACCCTGTACCACTCTCTTTCTTTCCATCCGTCACCCCTTCCTCTTTTCTCATCTTGCCTGATAGGACGTATCCGACGTCGTTCTTCTCGCTGCAGCGGATGAGGAAAGCTCCTTGTTCATTCTCTGGAGTCATCAGGTGGTTCTGAGCCTCAAAGCGGTTCATAGTCCCGAAGTACCATCTGGATCAAGACAGAAAGACAGGAAGTGATTATTATGAAGTGGTTGTAGAGTTTCAGACTTAAAAACTGTAGCTTTAGATCAGGGGTGTCCAACATGCAGCCCGTGGGCCAGAACTGGCCCGCCGAGGGGTCCAATCCGGCCCACTTTCCTTCCTGTCTTCTTTTCCTTCTATCTTTCCATCCACCCTTCCATCTGTCCTTACTTTCGTTCCTTCCTTCCTTTCTTTCATCTTTCCTTACTGTCTTTTCTCCTCTTCCTTCCATCTTTCCTTCCTTCCTCCGATCCTCTCTTCCCTTCCTTCCTTCCATCTGTCTTTCCTCCCTTCCTTCCTTCAATCTTTCCTTCATTCCTTCCTTCCTTTCTTTCATCTGTCCTTACTGTCTTCTCTCCTCTTCCTTCCATCCTTGCATCTTTCCTCCTTCCTCCCTCCCTCGATCCACCCTTTCTTCCTTCCATCTGTCCTTTCTTTCGTTCGTTCCTTCCTTCCTTTCTTTCATCTTTCCTTACTGTCTTCTCTCCTCTTCCCTCCATCTTTCCTTCCTTCCTCCGATCCTCTCTTCCTTCCTTCCTTCCTTCCTTCCTTCCATCTGTCTTTCACTCCTCCCTTCCTTCAATCTTTCCTTCATTCCTTCCTTCCTTTCTTTCATCTGTCCTTACTGTCTTCTCTCCTCTTCCTTCCATCCTTGCATCTTTCCTCCTTCCTCCCTCCCTCGATCCTCCCTTTCTTCCTTCCATCTTTTCATCCTGTCTTCTCTTCCTTCCTTCCTTCCTTCCTTCCTTCCTTCCTTCCTTCCTTCCTTCCATCTTTTTAATGATCCGGCCCACTTTCCTTCCTGTGTTCTTTTCCTTCTATCTTTCCATCCACCCTTTCTTCCTTCCATCTGTCCTTACTTTCGTTCCTTCCTTCCTTTCTTTCATCTTTCCTTACTGTCTTCTCTCCTCTTCCTTCCATCTTTCCTTCCTTCCTCCGATCCTCTCTTCCTTCCTTCCTTCCTTCCATCTGTCTTTCACTCCTCCCTTACTTCCATCTGTCCTTCATTCCTTCCTTCCTTTCTTTCATCTGTCCTTACTGTCTTCTCTCCTCTTCCATCCTTGCATCTTTCCTCCTTCCTCCCTCCCTCGATCCACCCTTTCTTCCTTCCATCTGTCCTTTCTTTCGTTCGTTCGTTTGTTCCTTTCTTTCATCTTTCCTTACTGTCTTCTCTCCTCTTCCCTCCATCTTTCCTTCCTTCCTCTGATCCTCTCTTCCTTCCTTCCTTCCTTCCATCTTTCTTTCACTCCTTCCTTCCTTCAATCTTTCCTTCATTCCTTCCTTCCTTTCTTTCATCTGTCCTTACTGTCTTCTCTCCTCTTCCTTCCATCCTTGCATCTTTCCTCCTTCCTCCCTCCCTCGATCCTCCCTTTCTTCCTTCCATCTTTTCATCCTGTCTTCCCTTCCTTCCTTCCTTCCTTCCTTCCTTTCTTCCTTCCTTTCTTCCTTCCTTCCTTCCTTCCATCTTTTTAATGATCCGGCCCATGTGAGATTAAATTGGGCTGTATGTGGCCCTTGAATGAACATGAGTTTGACACCTCTGATTTAGAATAATGGAAGAATGACACAAAGATCAAAGAAGATAAATGAATTTGTGATGCAGTGTTGTATTTCTATATCACATTTCCAAACTGAGGTTACAAGATGCTTCTCATAATACATAATAATATACACCCCAGTTAAAGGATAATTACCGGCTTTCACAACCTGGACAGCAAATCATCATAATTAAAAGATCACGTTTATATTAGTTGGCTTAGAAACGGCTTCAAAGATTAAAACCAGCGATCACATTTTCACTCTCTGGAGAGCAGTTCTGTGTGTGTGTACGGCAAACACCACTGAACAGTGCAACTCAATTTAAAAGTCAGATTGCTCTCAGGTTGGACGCTGGAAATAGGACGGAGCAAAAACTGTGGAAACCCCCCCCCCCACAAAGAAAATGTTTAGTTGTGCTGCTACTACAGTAATTACGGTAGCCTCAAGGAACTCGTTCTGATTTGATTGGGCTGCCGTAATTACCGTATTAACAGTGCAACTTAATTTAAAAGTCAGTTTGCTCTCAGGTTGGACGCTGGAAATAGGACGGAGCAAAAACTGTGGAAATCCCCCCCCCCCCCCACCCCCACACGCGTCGCCTACTTCGCTCTCTCTAGGTCAAACAAGCTTCCTCTGTTACCGTGGTTACAAGCCTGCTGGTGCACGGCAGGTTCCTCTGTGTGAAGGCACGGCAGCAGAGAGTAAAGGGGCGGGACCTCGAAGGTGTACTCATTCAAATCTTCTGGCTAAGTTTTTTCTACATACTGCACCTTTTAATAGTTTTTCAAAATAAGAGTCTAAATCTTTTCAATCAATGAAACTTTGCAGCAGCTGTTGACTCTGTGAGACTCTGACCGCGTTATTACACACTTCCCATTCTGCTGAAGCAATAAACGAGAGACAGAGAGACAAAAGGAGAAGTGGTGAGGCTGGCAGGGTTTGAGACACTCGGACGTAACACCGACGTTATGAAAGCTGTTACTGAACGTTTCTCACTGCGGCGTTGCTACGGAAACCATCCGTCTACAGTCCTGGTCCAGGGTTTGGATGTGAGCACGTGTTTCCTATAGGTGATTTATGGTCTCTACTCCCCCCACCTTCCTCCCTTCCTTCTTTCCTTTGTCCTTCTTTCCTCCCTCCCTCCCTCCCTCCTTCCTTCCTTCCTTCCTTCCTTCCTTCCTTTCTTTCTTTCCTTTCCTTTCTCCCTCCCTCCTTCTTTCCTTTCATCCTCTCTGCTTCCTTCTTTCCTCCCTCCCTCCTTCCTTCTTCCCTCCCCCCAAGAAGGAAGGAAAGAAGGAAGGGAGGACCCTTTCTCCCTACCTTCCTTCCCTCTCTCCTTTCTCCCTTCCCTCCTTCCCTCCTTCCTTTCTCGCTTCCTTCCTTCCTCCCTACTTTCCTTCCTTCTTCCTTCCTTCTTTCCTCCCCCCACCTTCCTCCCTTCCTTCTTTCCTTTGTCCTTCTTTCCTTTCTCCCACCCTCCTTCATTCTTTCCTCCCCCCACCTTCCTCCCTTCCTCCTTTTCTTTGTCCTTCTTTCCTTTTTCCCTCCCTCCTTCCTTCCTCCTTTTCTTTGTCCTTCTTTCCTTTTTCCCTCCCTCCTTCCTTCTTTCCTCCCCCCACCTTCCTCCCCCCCCCTTTCCTTCCTTCTTCCTCCCTCCTTTCTACCTTCCTTCCTCCTTCCCTCCCTCCTTTCTCCCTTCCTTCCTTCCTTCCTCCCTCCCTCCTTTCCTTCCTTCTTCCTCCCTCCTTTCTCCCTTCCTTCCTCCTTCCCTCCCTCCTTCCTCCCTTCCTTCCATCTTCCCTTCCTCCTTCCTCCTTCCCCCTTCCCTTCCTTCCCTGACAAAGTGTGTATCAGGGTTATCAGAGTTGTTTATTTAAGCTAATGTTGTAATTTGATGCAACATTACAACAGTTGAGTTTACACAAATACGAGTTGAACCAGTGCACTTCCTGTGAAATGTGGATGATCATAAAAACCGGACTGATCACATTAGAGTGAAACTGCACATTTTCCTCCTGTTTGATCTCATAATACTGAATCACTGCTACTCTGTTACTGTGCTGTGTCAAATCACTGCATGAAGCATGAGTATGATCAAATGAGCTCATACATACAGTTCACTTATGTCGGTTTTAACCCTTAAACAGACAACGTGCACCAGGAGATACAGACTCTTTAACCTTCCTGTTGTCCTCCCGGGTCCTTCCTCTGTCCTTCCTTCCTTCCTTCCTTCCTTCCTTAGATCTAAGTTCAGCTGTTAGGGTAAATGTTCCCTCCTTCTGTCCTTCCTTCCTTCCTTCCTCTGTCCTTCCTTCCTTCCTTCCTTCCTTCCTCCATCTGTCTGTCCTTCCTTCCTTCCTTCCTTAGATCTAAGTTCAGCTGTTAGGGTAAATGTTCCTTCCTTCTGTCCTTTCTTCCTTCCTTCATCTGTCCTTCCTTTCTTCCTTCCTTCATCTGTCCTTCCTTTCTTCCTTCCTTCCTTCCTCTGATCTTCCTTCCTTCCTTCCTTCCTTCCTTCCTTCATCTGTCCTTCCTTCCCTCCTTCCTTCCTTCCTTCCTTCCTCTGTCCTTCCTTCCTTCCTTCTTTCCTTCCTTCCTTCATCTGTCCTTCCTTCCCTCCTTCCTTCCCTCCTTCCTTCCCTCCTTCCTTCCTTCCTTCTTCAGATCTAAGTTCAGCTGTTAGGGTAAATGTTGCTTCCTTCTATCCTTTCTTCCTTCCTTCATCTGTCCTTCCTTTCTTCCTTCCTTCATCTGTCCTTCCTTTCTTTCTTCCTTCCCTTCCTCCCTCCTTTCCTTCCTTCCTCCCTCCTTTCCTTTCTTCTTCCTCCCTCCTTCCTTTCCTTCCTCCCTCCTCCCTCCTTTCCTTCCTACCTTCCTTCCTTCCTTCCTTCTTCCCTCCTTTCCTTCCTTCCTTCCTTCCTTCCTTACTTCAGGTGCAAATGACATAACTAGTAAGGGTTAAGGGTTAAACACTGCTGTGAAACATTGGTTGAGGTAGAAGTTGGTTGAGCTGTAAGTTATTTAAAATGCTGAGCTAAGACTGTCTTTAAAATATCTGTTTTATGACATTAGACAGTATAAAGGTTCAAGTCCAACCTACTCTACATCTACAGTACAGCTGCTCCAACACTGACCTGGATAAGAAATGTGCTTATGTGTGTCAGTGTGTGTGTGTGTGTGTGTGTGTGTGTGTGTGTGTGCTTGTGTGTGTGTGTGTGTGCGTGCTATAATAAATCGTATAGATAAGCATTTCCCAGATCTGATTTATGTAGCTGGAGTTACGGGAAACAAGAGATTAAAGCAAAGCACGTGTGTATGACAAACACACTGTAGTGAATCATACACTTTATAAAGTCCACACATAAATACAAGGATTTAAAAGACTGAAAAATGCTAATTATTCCAAGTTAATATATTCAAATGAGTCAAAAAACCCGCGAAAATGAAAAGCTGGAGGTGAATTTTAACTTAACATGAATCACTTATTAATAGATTGATGAATAGACATTAACTGAAGCTGTCTCCTTCACTTATAAACACCTCGTTTAATGACACTTCCTCTAATTACCATCAGTGAAGCCCCTCTAATTCACTGTTATATGCTTAATGAATCATTTAAAGCCTCTTAATTAAATATTCATTTGACGGTTGATTGCATGAACTAATCAAAGCAGTGAGAAGGTCAGGAGGAGTTAAGTGAAGCTAACATGTTTAAGTGATGACTTTATTCCTGTATTTATATTTATAATTAAAATAATAAAGCACTCACGGCTCCATCTCCAGAGACTCAGCCCTCACCAGGTAGTTACTTGGCACTATCCCGCTCCCCAGCACGCGCCCGTTCTTGTCGATCTTCCGCGCGCTCCACCAGCCTCCATTGCGGGTGATCACACTGAACAGTTCCCCCTCCTGGAAAGACATTTCCTCCGGAGTCCTGGAGTCAAAGGGCCAGAGCGCCGTGAAGATGGCCGACCCCCCCTGCGGAGACGACGGCGCGGAGCTCGCTGATATCCGCTCAGACTTATCATCCACTTCACCTCCACCTCCACCTCCTTCACCTCCTCCTCCTCCTCCTCCATCAGCATTTTCAGGAGGCTTTTTATCTTTGAAAATCCTTTGCCATAGCGTTTCCAGACATGGGCAAGCTTTACGCAGACACTCACCCATAGATGACCATGGACGGTCTCCTCGGTTCAGCCTGTTGAGCTCCTCCGACTTTACACCTGTTGGATAGGTGTGTGCGCGCGCGTATGTGTGTGTGCGTGCAGGAATCTCCGGAATGTCCTGCAGAGAAGAAGAAGAAGAAGCAGCCGTGCACAGTGTTAGTCCTGCTCAGTGTCACAGCTCTCAGACTACTGACTATACTTCCTCATACCGGCTGTGTTATTATTACTCTAAAACAACTCCGCCTATAATCTCACTGATGCGTCATAAATGTCATAAATGTCACAACTGTGCGTTTCTGCCACCGCAACACATTGTTCAAACATGGAGAAAGGAAGGTGGGAAGATAGGTAGATATTTAAAGGCCCAGTCCACTCAAAAACACATGCAGGTAAACTTTTATTAAAGGAGGAGTAGGTAGATGTTATATTAAGGATTTTTTAATAAGGCACCTGAACTTATTTTTTATTTTTATTGTGGCAAAATCAATCATTTATTATAAGAAGAGTGTTTTATTTTCTAATTGATTTTCTTATTTTATTTTTTAAGCCATGTTGTGTATTTTATTGCTTTAAATGTAAAACAATTTGAACCGATGTGAAGTTGGTTTGATATTGGATATTCGGATATTCGACAGATATTCAAAATAAGGAACTGTGTCTTTTTTTTCAATACCTACCAAGCCATGTGACCTAGTGACTCCAAACCAATGCAGAATAGTTCTCCTATGTAGTACCAATCACACACACCTTTTTTTTACACCCATTGTATGCACACTCTATTTTAACCTGCATTGTGGATTATGAACCCTGGAGCGTGTTTTACACTGAAGGCCTATTTAGACTTATGCCTATAGTTAGAGTTATAGCCAACTTATATGAAACCATTGATTTTTATTATGATCTGTCACCCCCCTTTGATGATAATGATGATAAGATGCTATTGTACATTGTGTGTAATAGTGGTAGTGCAAAATAAAAAAAGTAAACAGTATAGGGATATAATCAGTGCAAAGCTGTCACTGTTGTTAAATAGAATTTATTGAGAAGTATGGACTAGCTCCATGCCAACTACAGCTCTGTTTACCAGCCTGTCAAGTCACCCAACATCCCTCTTCTTTATGCTACCTCCCCAGCAAAATTCAGCATAGGAAAGGACACTGGCAAGATTATTAGTACCACATAGCAGAACAGTTCTCCATTGGTTTGGGGTGTTTGGGTTCCATAACATGGAAGCTATTGAGAAAAAAACAGTTTCCATAAGAAGTGAATGGGATTCTTAAAAAAAAATAGAGGATGCAAATTATTATTTCATATTGAGGTGTGTGTGATTGGTACTACATAGGAGAACTATTCTGCATTGGTTTGGAGTCACTAGGTCACATGGTTTTGGTAGGTATTGAAAAAAAAGACACAGTTCCTTATTTTGAATATCTGTCGAATATCCGAATATCCAATATCAAACCAACTTCACATCGGTACAATTTGAGCTGCATTTTATGTATGAAAGGTGCTTTCTTCTTCTTCTTCTCCTTCTCTTTCTTCTTCTTTTCTTCTTCTTCTTCTTCTTCCTTTTATTCGTGCAGTAGAAAGCAGATCAAAGTCCGAGTTCACTTAAACTTTTATTACCCTGAAGGAGGAGTAAATGTTATTTTAAGGATTTTTTAACAAGGCACCTCAACTTTTTTTAAATTTAATTTTATTGTGGCCAAACCAATCTGTTATTCTAAACTTAAATATTAAGGTATTTGTATTTGAGTATTATAATTTTATGCTATACTTCAGAGGGAAATCCTACGTTTGTCTCACAGCTTTAGTTTCCAGCTACTTTTATGATCAATATTTTAAACATAAAACCTTTAATCACCTATAAAACTGTGTCTTTATAGATTAGAGTAGCCAACA
>NC_070581.1:31700428-31710428 GCF_027409825.1 Scomber japonicus | reverse complement strand
CAGAGATTGGGGCTAAATCTCATACCCTGGTAAAGGTCATTTCATACCTCGATAACAATATCTCTCCTGATATAGCAAAGTTTAACTTGTTAGTGTAATAAAAGCTTCATGAGTAAAAAGCTAAGAAGTAATTTAACAACATAAAGAAAGATGGTCAGACTCAAAATGATGAAAAACACCTGTAGATGTTTGTCTCTGGTCACATGATATATATCGTCATATCTATATTAAGGTTATAGACTCTTGTTTTTTGTTCTAGCTTTTAAATATCGTCCCTAAATCCCCACCAGAGCCTGAGGTTTGTGTTGAATTTCACAACATCACCGGAAAGAAATGAGGAAAGTTTGGAATCTCTGGAGAAATAAAAGTGGAAATAGTTTTTTTAAGGTTGTTGTCTAATGTTTAGGAAATCAATCTAAAACTTTAAACTTAATAAAAAACTGGTTAGCAAACCTGCAAAAACACTGATGTACTGTAAATACTGTAGTTAAAAACAGAACAATGGAAGACTTTCAGAAGACTTTGCACAGTGAGGCGTCTATGTTGTATATATGTCTATGATCTAGCCTGCTGGGAACGAAGAAGAAGAAAAGAAGAAGACAACAGCTCTGGCAAAAAAAAAAAGATAAAAATAGTACTTTTAATCAACAAATATTTAACCCTCTGTAAATGCCACACTAGTCAGCTAATAAACGTTAGCCCCGCTAGTTTGCTAATAAACATTAACCTCGCTAACCGGCTACTAAACGTTAGCCCTGCTAGCCGGCTAATAAACGTTAATCTCGCTAGCCGGCTAATAAACACTAACCCCGCTAGCCGGCTAATAAACGTTAGCCCCGCTAGCCGGCTAATAAACGTTAGCCCCGCTAACCTGCTAATAAACACTAACCCCGCTAACCGGCTAATAACCGCTAACCCTGCTAGCCGGCTAATAAACACTAACTCCGCTAGCCGGCTAATAAACGTTAGCCCCGACCCCAGTCTGCTGACGTAATCGGTTCTTGCTTTAGACCAGCAAAGAGTTGGTGCTCGCTCTGGCTCTTGTTCTGAGGCTCGGGGCTGGTTAGCAAACCTGCAGAAACACTGATGTACTGTAAATACTGTCGTCAAAAACAGAACAAAGGATGTTCAGACTTTGCACAGTGACTAATGCAGCTTACTAGAAACCGTTTCCTGTTTGGTTTTTCCTCTGAAGTTGGAAGTCAGAGCTGCGAATGACGTCACACCCGAATATGAATGGAGGGTTAATCAGTAAATCATTAATCATTAAATCAGCAGAAGAGACACATTTCAAAACAATACTTAAAAACTTTATTCTTTGCACTACTGGTGTTTGGTACCTGATGGCACTCAGCCTAAAAACTCAATCTTGTGATTTTGGTGATTTATGGCTCAAGTTTTCCTGAACTCGGCTTTTTCATCTGCCATAAAAATATCATGCATAAAATACCACAGTTGCATTGTTCTCACATTGCATTGCAGAATCCCCCCCCCAACCCCCTCAGCCCCCCTCCTCCCACCCAAAATACTCTTCTTCTTCTTCTTCTTCTGGGTATGGCTGTTTCATTGTGCAGGCCTCAGTGTCCTCCATCTTTGTAGTTCTTTTTAAAAGTCCACATCTTTGTAGTTTTAGTGCGAGTACAGAGTATGCAGTGTAAACATAGGCACTCTAGTTGTAACGGGCCTTTACCGTGGGCCAATAAGAAGAGCTTTAATAATAATAATAATAATAAGTTAAGGCCTGTACACTTGGCACTGGGGCCCACTGGCTTTTCAAGCACTGGGTTAAAAAAACAACAACAAATAAATCACAGCAGGATTAAAACCCAAACTTTACTCCACAGAAACTTGGTATCCTCATGTTTCAGATCAGTAATACGCTGCTCAAACCTTCAATAATCCCTGTAACAGAAGGCTGGCTCAATAAAACACTTGATACTGGAGGGTTAAGAAGAAGAATAACAGTGTGAAGCTCAAGGTTCAAAATTAACTTAGAGCCAAATTACAATTGAATGTTTGTTTGTTTTGGTTTTTTAGCTGGTGGTAATTTAGAGTCCTAATAAAGCCCTGCTAGGAGCTTAATGAAGCCAGACATAACTAAACGAAAACAAAATGTATGTTTTTGGTCGATTTTTTATAACTAGTTTGACAAAAATGTAAACTCTGTCCTGAGGGTTTCACCAGAATAAAAGCCAGTTAGTTAAATTTTGTATAAATCAAATCATTAAATTGACATTTGGATTTAATCCTTTTTTTAGGAACATGAATATTGTACCATATTTCCAGGCTGTAACAGAAGGCTGATACTTTAAAGGTTAAGAAGAAGAATAACAGTGTGAAGCTCAGAGTTCAAAAGTAGCTTAGAGCCAAATAGTGATTTAATGCTCAACTTTTACTATTGTTTGTTTAGTTTTTTTGTTTTTTTGGCCGATGATTGAAGCAAATCAGTGTTTGGCAGATGGCTGGTGGTCATTTAGAGTCCTAATAAAGCCCTGCTAGGAGCTTCATGAAGCCAGACATAACTAAACCAAAAGAAACCTTATGTTTTTGTTAGATTTTTTATATCTAGTTGGACAATAATGTAAACTCTGTCCTGAAGGTTTCACCAGAATAAAAGCCAGTTAGTTAAATTTTGTATAAATCAAATCATTAAATTGACATTTGGATTAAATCCTTTTTTTTAGGATCATGAATATTGTACCAAATTTCTTCTTTTTGCCCCAAACCTTCACAAATCCCTGTAACAGAAGGCTGGCTCAATAAAATACTTGATACTTTAAGGGTTAAGAGGAAGAATAACAGTGTGAAGCTCAGGGTTCAAAATCAACTTGGAGTCAAATATTTTAACATTGTTCGTTCAGTTTTTTTGGCTGATTGAAGCAAATCAGTGTTTGGCAGATGGCTGGTGGTCATTTAGAGTCCTAATAAAGCCCTGCTAGGAGCTTCATGAAGCCAGACATAACTAAACCAAAAGATTTTTTATATCTAGTTGGACAATAATGTAAACTCTGTCCTGAAGGTTTCACCAGAATAAAAGCCAGTTAGTTAAATTTTGTATAAATCAAATCATTAAATTGACATTTGGATTGAATCCTTTTTTTTAGGAACGTGAATATTGTACCAAATTTCTTCTTTTTGCCCAAAACCTTCACAAATCCCTGTAACAGAAGGCTGATACTTAAGGGTTAAGAAGAAGAATAACCGTGTGTAACTCAGGGTTCAAAATTAACTTGGAGTCAAATATTTTAACATTGTTCGTTCAGTTTTTTTTGGCTGATTGAAGCAAATCAGTGTTTGGCAGATGGCTGGTGGTCATTTAGAGTCCTAATAAAGCCCTGCTAGGAGCTTCATGAAGCCAGACATAACTAAATGAAAAGAAACCTTATGTTTTTGTTAGATTTTTCATATCTAGTTGGACAATAATGTAAAGTTTGTCTTGAAGGTTTCACCAGAATAAAAGCCAGTTAGTTAAATTTTGTATAAATCAAATCATTAAATTGACATTTGGATTTAATCCTTTTAGGAAGGTGACTATTATACCAAATTTCCAGGCTGTAACAGAAGGCTGATACTTGAGGGTTAAGAAGAAGAATGACAGTGTGGAGCTCAGGGTTCAAAATCAACCTTTTCATCCAGCAGCCAAATAGTGATTAAATATTCAGATTTGACCAACCACCCCAATACGTTACCATTGGTTTGCATCTTGCATGTTTTAACAACATTTAGCAGATGGTTGAAGTTAATTTTGAGTCCTAATAAAGCCCAGCTAGGAGCTTTATGAGGCCAGAAACCAAAGAAAACTGGAAAGAAAACTCAGTCCTGAAGGTTTCACCAGAATAAAAGCCAGTTAGTTAAATTTTGTATAAATCAAATCATTAAATTGGACATTTGGATTTAATCCTTTTTTAGGAACGTGACTATTATACCATATTTCCCTGTAACAGAAGGCTGGCTGAATAAAATACTTTAAGGGTTAAGAAGAAGAATAACTGTGTGGAGCTCGAAGAGTGATTAAACATTTAAATTTTACCAGCAAATCAAATCACTTTGTTACCATTTGGGTTTTTTGGCTGGTGACCCACTAACATGATTTAACCTTCCTGTCGTCCTCCCGGGTCAAATTGACCCCGTCTGTTTTAACTCTTCCTTCCTTCCTTCCTTCCTCCCCCCCTCCCTCCCTCCCTCCCTCCCTCCTTCCTCTCTCTTTCCTCCCTTCCTTTCTTCTGTCCTTCTTCCCTCTCTCCTACCTCCCTCTCTTCCTTCTTTCTTCTGTCCTTCTTTCCTTTCTCCCTCCCTCCTTCCTTTCTTTTTCCCTCCGTCCTTCCTTCCTTCCTCCCTCCCTCTCTCCTTCCTCCCTTCCTTCCTCCCCCTTTCTTCCTTCCTTCTGTCCTTCCTCCCTCCCTCCCTTCTCCCCCCCCTCCCTCCTTCCTTTCTTTTTCCCTCCGTCCATCCTACCTTCCTTCTTTCCTTTTCCTCGCTTCCTCCTTCTCTCTTTCTTTCCTTCCTCTCTTTCCTCCCTTCCTTCCTTCCTTCCTTCTGTCCTTCCTTCCTCCCTCCCTTCTCTCTTCCCCACCCTCCCTCCTTCCTTTCTTTTTCCCTCCGTCCTTCCTTCCTTCCTCCCTTCCTTCCTTTCCTTTCCTCACTTCCTTCCTCCACCCCCCTTTCTCCCTCTCCTCACTTCGTTCCTCCACCCCCTTTCTCCCTCTCTCCTTCCTTTTTTCCACCCTCCTTTTCCTCCCTCCTTCCTTTCCTTGCTTCCTTCCACCCTCCTTTCCTCCCTTCCTTCCTTGACTGAAGGACAACAGGAGGGTTAACAACATTTAGCAGATAGTTGGAGTTAATTTTGAGCCCTAATAAACCCCACTAGGAGCCTCACGTGACCAGAAATAACTAAACGGAAGAAAACTGGAAAGAAAACTCATTTTTTTGGTTCATTTTTTACATCTAGTTGGACAAAAATGTAAACTCTGTCCTGAGGGTTTCACCAGAATAAAAGTAAAAAGCCAGTTAATTCAATTTCGTATAAATCAAATCATTAAATTGGAGACATTTGGATTTAACCTCTTTTTCTTTTTTCTTTTTTTTTTTTTTTTTTTTTTTAGGAACGTGAATATTATACCAAATTTCCAAAAAAAACAACACCACCCTGGCGAGCCCTTTAATTATTGCACATAACCTCAAATCTTTAAAATCACCGGAGTCGCAGTCAGAAGTCAGAAGAGACGACTGATCAGTTATAATAATCATCTCTTAAAGTGTGCAGACACAGACATGGCACATACACAAGTAATAAAACGTTATTTATAAAACACACAAGGGTATAAAATTAAAAACAGTCGGTGCTGAATGTGAATGTGCTGAGGGTTGGGTTTCTTTAGGTCGGAGTGCATTTACACACCTTTTTTTATATCTCGGGTTATTTTCAGTCCTCATTCAGTAAGTAGTTCATCCTCCTTTTCTTTAAAGCAGAAGAAAAGAAAAAAAGGAGTATTCCACATTTTTGTCCTCATGTGTTTCCTCTCCTCTTTTGTCCTTTTACACCTTGGAGTTTTAGGAGGGTTGCATTAAAGAGAAGAAGAAGAAGAGGGTTGCATTAAAGAGAAGAAGAAGAAGAAGAAGAACAGTTTCCTCATCCTCCATTTTCCTTTCCTGTGTGTCTTTTTTTCACTCTTCCTCCCTCCTCTTCCTCCTCCTCCTCTTCCTCCGTCTACACCTCTATGGTCTTGAAATATATCCTGGCGTATATGGTGTCCAGCTGGCTGTGCAGAGCGTGGAACGAGGGTCTCTTGGAGGGCTCGGCGGCCCAGCAGTCCATCATGATGCGGTAAATGTTGGTGGGGCAGCGAGTCGGACACGGCAGCCGAAACCCCGACGACAGCAGGTCCAACACTTCCTTATTGCTTTTTCCTGAAGAGGAGCGGGTAGAAAAGCAAGGGAGGAGGAGGAGAGGAGGAAAAAAAGGATGAATCATTTTAATAAACTTTTTTTTTTTGCAGGTATCCACAACTATGACATCATCAAGAAAGAAAGGTAAAGTCAACATGAATATCAATATTAAGACCTTGTGATTATGTGTTCTTTCCTTCTTTCCTTCCTTCCTTCCATCCTTCCTTCCTCCCTCCTGTCCTTCCTTCCTCCCTTCCTTCTTCCTCCCTTCCTTCCGTCTTCCTTCTTCCTCCCTTCCTTCCGTCTTCCTTCTTCCTCCCCTCCATCCTTCCTTCTTCCCTCCCTTCCATCCTTCCTTCCTCCCTCTCTCCTTCCTTCCTTCCTTCCTTCCTTTCCATCCTTCCTTCCTTGACTTCCTTTCCTTCCTTCTTCTATCTTCCTTTCCTTCCTTCTTCTATCCTTCCTTCCTTTCCATCCTTCTTCCTCCCTTTCCTTCCTCCCTTCCTTCCTCTCTTCCCTTCCCTTCCTCCTCCCTTCCTTCCTTCCGTCTTCCTTCTTCCTTCCTTCTTCCTCCCGCCTGTCCTTCCTTCTTCCTCCCTCCTGTCCTTCCTTCTTCCTCCCTCCTGTCCTTCCTTCTTCCTCCCTCCTGTCCTTCCTTCTTCCTCCCTTCCTTCCTCCCTCCCTCCCTTCCTCCCTCCCTTCCTTCCGTCTTGCTTCTTCCTTCCTCCCTCCCTCCCTCCCTCCCTCCTTTTTCTATCCTTCTTTCCTTCCTTCTTCCTCCCTTCCATCCTTCCTCCTTCCTTCTTCCTCCCTTCCATCCTTCCTTCCTCCCTCCCTCCTTTTCCTTTTTCTATCCTTCCTTCCTTCTTTCCTTCCTTCCTCCCTTCCATCCTTCCTTCTTCCTCCCTTCCTTCCTCCCTCCCTCCCTTCCTCCCTTCCTTCCTTCTTTCTTCCTTTCCTTCCTTCCTTCCTTGACTCGAGGACAGCAGGAGGGTTAATCCATTCATCAATACATTTTGATTCTCCTTCTCTGTCAGCCTGAAGCCCATTGATTCCTATTTAAGTCACATATTTATTAAATAAATATAATAATTATATATTAAATAGTGTTTTGGACACCAATATAAGTACATAGCCATATTAATAGAATAAAACTGAACAAATAGCCAGTAATAAAGGAGTAAAGATAATTACACTGTAACTTTACTCCCACTCATCTCTTACATAACTCTACATTATTCACATAGTCTCAACTTGTTAAACAGGACTCAGCTCTCACTACAAACAGGAAGTAGTTTAAACCTCGTACCTTCGTAAGGCATTTTGCCCCGTGACATCATCTCGTAGAGCAGCACGCCGAACGACCAGACGTCTGATTTGACTGAAAACCGTTGATAGATGGCCGCCTCGGGAGCCGTCCATCGAACCGGGATCTTTGTGCTCCGACTGGCTGTGTATACGCTGTCCTGCAGAGAGAGAGAGAGAGAGAGAGAAAGGTGGAGGGTTAACACACACACACACACACACACACACACACACACACACACACACACACACACACACACACACACACACACACTGAAAGATACACACACATATTACTTTTTGCTTCTTATCCTTCCTCTCTCTCCTCCAACCGGTCGAGTTCGGTTTAGTAGCTGCTCTATGTGTAAAGAGCCTTGAGATGACTTTTGTTGTTATTTGGTGCTATATAAATAAAGATTGATTGATTGATTGATTGATTCTTCACTGAAGCCAGAAAGGATAATACCAGAACTACAAAGCCCACATTTAGAGGGAACAACATCTGGATGCTTCACTGTCCGAACAGTCCTTCCTCCCTCCCTCCCTCCTTCTCTCGTTCCTTCTTTCTTTCCTTCCTCTTTTCCTTCCCCAGTCCTTCTTTCCTTCCTTCCTCCCTACTTCCCTCCTTCCTTCCTCCCTCCCTACTTCCCTCCTTCCTTCCTCCTTCATTCCTTCCTCCCTCCCTCCCTCCCCCCCCTTCATTCCTTCCTTCCCTTACTCCCTATTTTCCCTTCTCCCTCCTTCCCTCATTCCATCCTTCCTTCCTTTCTCCCTCCCTCCTTCCTTCATTCCTTCCTCCCTCCCTCCCACCTCCTTCATTCCTTCCTTTCTTTACTCCCTATTTTCCCTTCTCCCTCCTTCCCTCATTCCTTCCTTCCTCCTTCCCTCCCTCCCTCCTCCTTCATTCCTTCCTTTCCTTACTCCCTATTTTCCTTTCTCCCTGCTTCCCTCATTCCATCCTTCCTTCCTCCCTCCCTATTTTCCTTTCTCCCTCCTTCCTCCCTTCCATCCTTCCACCCTCCCTTCCATCCTTCCTTCCTCCCACCCTCCCTCCCTCCTTCATTCCTTCCTTCCTTCCTCCTTCCCCCCTCCCTCCCTTCCTTCCCTCCTCCCTTACTCCCTATTTTCCTTTCTCCCTCCTTCCCTCCCCCCTTCATTCCTTCCTTCCTCCCTCCCTTCCATCGTTCTCTCCTTCATTCCTTCCTTCCTCCCTCCCACCTCCTTAATTCCTTCCTTTCCTTACTCCCTATTTTCCCTTCTCCCTCCTTCCCTCATTCCTTTCCTCCTTCCCCCCTCCATCCCTCCTTCATTCCTTCCTTACTTCCTCCATCCTTCATTCATTCCTTCCCCTCCTTCATTCCTCCCTTCCTCCTTCCCTCCTTCATTCCTTCCCCTCTTTCCTTCCTTCCTTCCTTCCTTCCTCCCTTCCCCCTTCATTCCTTCCTTCCTCCCTCCTTCCCTCCCTTCCCTCCTTCATTCCATCCCTTGCCTTCCATCCTCCCTCTCTAATGTAATGTGGATATAATGACAAAGTGGGTAAAAGGTAAATAACAGAAGAGCTAGAAGAGTCTGTTAAGTTCAGAAAATGATCATCTGTCCTTCCTTTCCTTCCTCCCTCCCTCCCTCCCTTCCTTCCTTCCTCCTTCCCCCCTCCCTCCCTTCCTTCCCTCCTCCCTTATTCCCTATTTTCCTTTCTCCCTCCTCCCTTCCATCCTTCCTCCCTCCCTCCCCTCCTTCATTCCATCCTTCCATCCTTCCTTCCTCCCTTCTTTCCCTCATTCCATCCTTCCTCCCTCCCTCCTTCCCTCCTTCATTTCCTCCTTCCTCCCTTCCATCCTTCCTTCCTTCCTTCCTCCCTCCCTAATGTAATGTAGCTATAATGACAAAGTGGGTAAAAGGTAAATAACAGAAGAGCTAGAAGAGTCTGTTAAATGACATCACGATATCACGTTATCCTAAAACTAAGATGACATCTGGTCTCATATCACGATATTACGATATAACATTGATATATTGCCCAGCACTAACTCACTGTCTGTATTTATGATCAATGATTAAAGTCAGAGCTCAGTTTGTGGCTTTTAACAGTAGCGACTGAAACCAAGCCATAAATCTTTGTTTAGTCATGAACCTGTCAGACCTGAATACCAGCAGACGCATTAAGATAATTACACTCGGCTTATTATAACCTGACAACTCTCAGCTCGGATGGAAAAACTAGCTCATGTGTTTTAACCCTCCTGTTGTGTTCAAGTCAAGGAAGAGAAGGGAGGAAGGGAGTAAAGGAAAGAAGGCAGGGAGGAAGGAAGGAAGGAAGAAAGGGGGATGGAGAGAGAAAGGAAGGAACGACAGAAGGAAGAAAGGGGGATGGAGGAGGGATGGAAGGAAGGGAGGAAGGAAGGATGGAGAAAAGAAGTAAGTAAGGAAGCAAGGTAGGAGGGAGGGAGGAAAGAAGTTAGGAGGGAGGGAGGGAGGAAGGAAGGAGGAAGGAAGGAAGAAAGGGAGATGGAGGAAGGAAAGACGGTAGGAAAGAGAGAAGAAGGAAAGAAAGAGAGAAGGAGAGAGGAATGAAGGAAGGAAGGAAGGAACAGTCAAAAAAGACGGGTCAATTTGACCCGGGAGCACGACAGGAAGGTTAATCCTCAGTAGACTCGACTAGTGTAACAGTGTCTTTAACCCTTTATTGGGCAAATAATTATATATTGGTAACTTCTGTAAATATCCCAAAATAACCTTCCTTCCTTCCTTTCCTTCCTTCCATCTGTCCTTCCTCCCTCCCTCCTTCTCTCCTCCCTTCCTTCTTTCCTTC